>NW_024582421.1:10872-79255 GCF_018398535.1 Haplochromis burtoni
ATTTAGGTCAGTATCGGACCGATACCGATACGTAATATCGGATCGGTCCATCTCTAGTTACAAGTAGTATAAGCTTCTTCCCCACACCCTCTCATGTCTTTCACAAGGCTCAAGATTAACCTGATTGAATCTATGAAAAGCACACTTTTCCACTGGACCTGCCAATTCTGGTATTCCGTGGCCATATGTGCTCCATGGTGCAGTGAGCACAGGGCCCACTAGAAGACTAGCTGTACAACCTCTGTAGGGTCCGGGTATTGCCTCCTGCTACCGGTGTTATCACAGACCCTGAATGTTGTGGAAGTTTTCCATTAAATAAAGCCTGCAGACGAGCGGTGAGCGGTAGCTAACATTCTTTAAAATGAAAAGAACAGAATTAGAATGAGAAGAATCGAATTTGAATGAAAACAACGGAATTTGAATGAAAAGAACAGAATTAGAATGAGAAGAATCGAATTTGAATGAAAACAACGGAATGTGGATGAAAAGAACAGATTTTGAATGAAAACAAAAGAATTTGAATAAAAAGAGTAGAATTAGACTGAAAAGAAGACAATTTGAATGAAAACAACAGTATTTGAATGAAAGCAACAGAATTGGAATGAAAACAACAGATTTTGAAAGTAAACAACAAATTTTGAATGAAAACAATGGAATTTGAATGAAATGAACAGAATTTGAATAAAAGCAACATAATTTGAATGAAAACAACAGGATTTGAATGAAAACAATGGAATTAGAATGAAAAGAACGTAATTTGAATGAAAACAAAAAAAATAGAATGAAAGCACGGGAATTTGAATGAAAACAACAGAATTAATCAAAACACACAAAGAACAGACAACCAAGCTTGTGGAAAGCCTACATGACCGCGGGGCAGACGGTCAACAGAGTCTCCCTGAGTCTAACATGGCTCTCAGTTAAATACCTCCTCCAGGAACAAAAGGCAGTATACAGCTGTTTCACACCTTAACGTTCACACTCCCTTGCTACCTCCCAGAGTCCTCAAAGAGACAAAAGATTCTTCCTGTGGAATTGTCTGCTTCCCCCAACTTCCTAACTAGACCCTCACCATTTGTCTTACTGTATGAGTGTAAGACATGTTAAAATCCAGTGGCACCAAGGCATTATACAATAAAATAATGTGATTAATACATAAGTAAAAGAAATTCCTATACATGACCAAATGCAAAACGAGTGAAAACTGGTAAAAAAAAAAAATGTCAGTGGGTTCCAGCTGTAAAACCATTCCTGTTTGAGGGCTGTCTCATTGTTGTGCACCTGTGGTTAATTTAATTAACATGAAAGCACCTGAAACTGATTAGCAACCCCCTCTGATACTTAACTGACCAGATCAATATCCCAGAGGGTTAACTGGCTATATGCTGCTATACTGATTACATTTGTTCCTTTATTTATTTATATAGATATAGATATATATGGATAATGACAATACAAAAATTTTAATAATCTATTTTTAGAGTTTTAATTGAAGGACACATCTGAAGAAAAAGAAAAATTGGACTCAACCCACATATGAAATGATCACAGGGAAAGTAAAATTGCTTCATTCCTGTCATTTTGGCGAGACAGCCGTGGTACCTGAGGCTGCCTACGGGCCAGGTCTGCTCCAGTGGAGTTTCCCCAGGGCGTCTTCTCACCACCTGTTCTCCCAGATGTGATGGAGCTCCAAAAGCTCTCTTAAGCATTTTCCTGTCTATAAGAACAGAAAAGAACTTTCTATTTGTTTGTGTAACTCAATATAAGACATGATTGAAATAAATAACTTGAGAATAAAAGAGGGAGCTCAAGGATGCAGTTATTTGGCAGATGCAGGTTTATTTCCAAATTTGGGAATCTGAGTTTAAAACAAAGCAAACTAAACTAAACTAAAACACAAACAAACAAACAATGATTTCCTACTGTAATGATTTATATTCTATATTTAAAAATATTATGAATATTATGAATATTTGAAGTACAGACAACATTTAAAATATCGAAACTGAGAAACTGTATTGTGTGTTTTTTTGTAAAAATGTCTGCTTATTGTGATGCCAGAAACACATTTCAAAAAGTTGGGACACGGGGAGTGTTTACCACATTGTTGCATCACCTTTTCGAACAACAGTCTGTGTTTGAGAGCTGAGGAGGCTGCCACTAGAGTTTTAAAAGTGAAATGTTTTCCTAATGGTTCAAATGAGCTACTAGAAGTTTGAGGCCTTGTTTGTCATATTTTTTTCATTTTACGATCTTCCTTTGTCCATCAAAGGGTGACAGGTCTGGACTTAACCACCGTGGACTTTCGTGCAGAGCCGTGGGTTTGCAATAGATGCAGAATGTGGTTTGTGGTTTTCTTGTAAATAACCAAGTCTGACTGTTCCCCTCCTCTTTAGCAGGGAGGATGCAGTTTGTGAAGATTTCTAGAAAGGATTTAAATTTTTGATTTGTCAGCCCACAAGAGTTTTCCACTTGACCTCCATCCATCTTAAATGAGTTTACGACAGGAGAAAGCTTTTGTACCTTATATGTGCATTTTTCTTTGCATGCAGAAGTTTTACCTTTTTTGAGGATGCAGCAGTCTTGCTGAGCACATACAGTGTTCTCGGATGTTTTTGGAAGTTTTTTTTTTCAGCTTTGTGGCTTCAAATGATTGTTTGTTGATACTATGTACCATATATCATGAAATTGCCAAATTCTTTACAATCTTCTGTTTTGTTGCAGTTTGCACACTCACTCTTTCCCCACTTATTTCTTTTTTACTTCAGATCATGTTACCAATAAACTTAATGTATGTTTCACCTTTTCCAATCATTTGGATCATTGTTTCTTTATGGCATTTGTTCCTGGCACTAAACACAAAATAAATACATAATACAGAGAAAACGTATTTTAAAAACAACTTTTAATTGTTTGATGTTTTCTTCATAGTTTTTTCTTTAGGTTTTTTATTCTAAGCACTGTATTTTATTTACACTTCACACAGCATCACCACAGTTTGAAACAGGCTCACAGATACTCTTGTACTATAATATGATACAGTGGCTAACAGACAGTATTTCTCTACAATATCTGCGGCAGAATTTCCTGTCACACTAGTTTGATATGATAACAACCATTTTTTGAAGTCTCACCTGATTCCCTGCTGCCGCTGGTTATTGTGTCTCTCCAGCCACAAGCTCTTCTCCTCCGGGTTCCGGTATAAGCTGCCCGTGGAAATCATACATAACAAACATCCTTTTTCATTTTAGTTTGTGTTCTTTGATTTAGATGCTTATCACAGGTGGGATTGTGGCTGTGCTGTGAAATACTGACATTTGACTCTACTAGCTTTTCACAAGAAGCTACCTGAATATTAAAACACAGTTGCGGCTCAGCGATGGTGATTGGCACTTCCATTTGGAATTTCCTATTCTGTCATAAGAGGAACGGAGACAGAGAGCATGACAAAGATCAATAACTGGTCCCTGTGCTTGTTTACTTGCACCAAGAGCTTACTTTTATGATACTGACAAACACGATCCCCTATGATACACATTATTCACAGCAGGAATTCAATCTCTTGAGTGTGAAAACGGTGCTTGGCCTATACTCAGCCTGCACTGTTAGACTGGTTATATCAACTGCCTTAATATGCCGGCAATGTGAAATGTATGTTTTTCTCAGGAAAAAGCAACCAAAGAAGCTGAAATGGTAGAGCAGTGAATTTCCCGTGATTTGTTACTTTTTCTGCTGATGATTTGTTTTCTTTTGTTTTCAGAGGAAATGGTTTTCAGTTTTTCAGTCAGGAATTACACGGTCAACTCTTACATGCTGATGTTTCTTAAAACTATTAAAACTGCATAATACTGAGAAAATACATGTATTTTTAAAAATCTACTGCAGAATTAATCATTTTAAAGCCACTTTATGCACTCCTGTCCAGATCTAATTCATCATTCTTCTTCTCCCGTTGTGAAAGTTTCCTACCTCTAAAAGTAGTCTAAGGTAAAAGAAAATACTATTTTCAGGCGACATCACAAGCAGTTCTCAATATGAAAACTTATGGCTCTGCTAAAGTTTTTTTAATTCTTAAATTTCTGCTTAATAATTTCTATTATTTATAATGCTTTAAAAAGTTTATATTATGTCAGCTTTTACTCACAAAGTAATGAACAGAGTTAGATTCAGGTGTTAAAGTTATTGAGTTATTGAGTAATAAAATCTGATAGGTAGATTAGTGCATATTACTACTGAATGAGTTCATTTTTCATGTGCTGCAGCCCGGTGTTGCTTCCAGTGACTGTATGGAATGACTTTTTTAGTAATAAGAAAATAATTTACATCCCACTGCGCATTTACACCTTCACCACCACATCCTTTTTCCTTTTTATCTCTTCATTGCGTTCATCCAGATATAAAGTTAAGGTTGCTGCATGTAGCCAGCTACAGACGGGACCAAGAATTAACGAATAAAATCCACCTTTTCAAAATGAAATATCACCAGATTCAAACTGATTCCGTGCATTTTGTTATAATGTTAATGTGCCACACTAAGAGATGGAGAAAAACAAAAGGAAAGGGAGAGGACGATACAAGATACCTTTGAAAGGTGACATTGATAACCTGGACTTTAAAATCTTACATGTAATCTCCTTATTCATTTTGGAGCTTGTAATCAGATATTTAGTCTGCACATGATGTTTTGCCGAATCGTGATTTTGTGAAACATCTTGTAAAAAAAACCTGAAGTATACTCATTCTAGCTAAACTGGCTAGTTTACGATCATCTTCTGTTATTAAGGCTACATCAGGAGAAAAAAACATGAATTTTTATTTAAGGCGACAATGCTGACTTGATACATGTACTGAATTGTATCTTTTATAGCAGCTTTATCTCTAGCAATGGAAAATTAGCCATGCAGCTGCTGTAACATCTGCTTCTATCTTGTTGAAATCAACTGGCAAAATGGCACAGGACAGCCTTACACAAAGAAAAATAAAGAGTAATTCTTTTCCCCAACCTGCCAAATCCCATTTTAACTCCTGGTATATTTTTTGAAGATGACAACAAGAGACTTCACTCCTTCATCTACACAAAACCATTGTCTCTATTCCTGTACATATGACTCAAGCTCTATTTGTGACACAAGTTCATTGTGAGATGTGTGTGACTGATAGCTGGTGTGGTTCATTTGATGCCCACAGCTACTTTAGTTATCAGCGTCAGCAGCTCCTGGTTCTGGCACCTGTAGGAGCTGCCCGAATTTTCAATAAATGAAAAAGCAAATTGCTTTTCTGCTCTAAGCTAACTTCCAAACAAATTATCACTCTCCTACATTTCTCTCACCAATGTGACTAATGTTAGAAACTTTAGTGCTGTGAAGTAAACACATCATTAGATATGTAAGCTATCATTATCTAACAAAGGCAATTTCCAAACTCTAGAGTCTGGTCCATAATTGTAAGGTCTGATTCCTATTTCTTATAACTGTTTCAATTGTCAGTGTAAATCTATTTTGTAATGTTTTTTTTTTTTTAAATTTAATTGAGCTTCATTTCCCTACACATTAAATCACATGAGTCAGTCTGAGTCTTAAGTAAATTGTTGGCCCATCTTTGGTTCTACATGTGAAGTCATCTGTATTCACCCTGGCAGCTACGACTGAGGAATAATTACATTTGCTTATGAATTACTCACTTCTATTCTCGATTTAAATATTTGCCTCCTAGACGTAATGTACTAAGAGTTCCCACTGTACCTTACAAATAATTCAGGAAGTGCAAAATAGTACTAGGTAATAGGTCATTTATCAGTCGCTCTTTGTGATTACACTAATAGCCATCGTTCTGAGCTATTTCAATGTGGTTCAGCTGTTGCTGTCGCTTTTTACAATTTCGAATGGTGAGCGAAGCCGAGACACTGCAGAATAAACTTGACTGGGCAACTGCTTAACTTCCTTTAATCACCGTAGCATCATCTCTAATATTTATGTGTTATAAAATGTAACCTAAATTAGTCATTTGTCATCACCATTAACTATCAAACCCTTATTTTGTCCCAAAGCCTTTATGAACCGAAGAACCAAAAATGTGACAGTTTGTTTATGAAGTCACTATCATAGTGCAAAGCTGACATTTCCCCAGCAAAACTGAGTTCTAACCAATTTCTTTCTGTCATCATTCCAATAAGATCCGCTCTGCATAAACAAGAGGCACAGGCTTGCTTTCCAACTGCTCATTTTCCATCGTTATAATTGAAGGAGCCCTTATTAAAATGTTGAATGTACAGGAAGAATTTATTGGCAGCAAACTCACAATAAATGGGAAGATGTCCACCCATGCAAAAAGGGAGTAATGAAGCCAATAGAGTCTGCGCGTCCAGCTCGTCTCTCGGCTCCTTTCACACTTGCTGCTATGAGGCTGGACAGGGCCCTAATGGCAGCTAAGGGACTGAGCTCAAACACACAAAGAAGCCAACCCTGCGTTGTAGCAGGGAGCAGGCTTATTACTGTGGGCATTAGTCTTTCACAGCACAAATCCACGGCTGAATGGGGGTGAAATATTCTGTATGTCTGCCTCAGATGTGTTTTCACCTGGGGAACAATTCAGCCTTTTTAGCCTGTGGGCCAAAGCCAGCAGGTGGGTGACACATCCGCTGACATACCTGCTGGGTAATGGTGGGAGGCTTAATCACAAGCTGAAAAACAGTGATATTGTGAATCACATCCGTTGTTACAACTATATCAGAAGAGGCCCATTGTGCCTCCTGCCTGAAGACAGTGACGAGTCACTCTGATCTCAGCTATAAGTTAGAACTGATTATTCTGCAAATATGCAGTCACATACCCAGAAAAGCCCGGGGTTAGCCCTTAACTTTCTTCCATGGAAGTGACTAGCTATTCATTACTGTATAGACCGACATCACCATTCTTTACTGTCTGCAGAAGAACTTGCAGACTTTCCAAGATAAAATGTGAGCACAGCAGGAGTCTGCATCCCATTTCTGTCATGCTGCAAAGTACAAAAGCAAAATATACATTTAAGAATCATACTCAGTTGCGTTGGGTTGTGTCTGCAAGCCCAAACTTTATTTATGCACCAATCTGTAGACCTTTCCAGAACCCCCAAACTATTCTATGCAATAATTTGAAACCTACATTTGTGTCACTGACGCTGTGTTTACTATGGTGGTACTGGAAGAAGCAATATCTGTTGTTAGTGAAAGCTTTAAGATATTTACTGTTACTGCAAGTCAGCTTTGGAGCCAATTTGTTCCTGACTGTCATGATTACTGGGGAAAAAAAACAAAAACAAATCAGTAGAAAGATTTACAAAGAAAACTTTGTGTGTGGGTATCTGTGCAACATTATGACTACTTTGACTATGTGTGGGCAAAATGTTTGTGCTGTTTGCTTGAACAGCTTCACTTTTCTGTGTTCAAATTTAATTGAGCAGAAAGATTAGCTTCAGTCACGCTTTCACTGCAGATCTGCAATGATTTACAATCAATGTTCAGTCCTTTATGCTTTCCTGTGCACCAGTGCCCACTGTGGAACCAGTTGCACACATTTCCACCAAATGCTAATGCCAAAAGCATTAGCACCAGACCATGCATACTTCCCCAACTTTTACTACTTAATGTAATATTACACAGTCGGGTCGGGAGCCAGTCAAACACCCCCTCCTGTTTCTTTTCTTAATGAAAATTACTTGACTGCTGGACAATGTCTGTAATGAGGTCAAGGTGAGATTTGACCGAGAACTCAGGACAAAGGAAAAGAACACTTGATAGATGTGTTAAAGCTGTATGTCCCAAACACTGCAAAAACTGCATCTTAGATACTTTGCCCCTTTTTGGATTTGTCCCAGAAGGAAAAGTGGGCTAAACCCCCAGTTGCCCTGTACCCCTTGGTGCAAGTGAACCCCTTTCTATGTATTATATCATATATATAGAAAGCACTTAAACGTACTGAATCTTTTTTTAAATGTAGTATAAAAGTGGGTAAAGTTAATTTGTGACCCTAAATTGCCCTCAGGGGTGAATGTGACTGTGAATGGTTGTCTGTCTCTCTTTGTTAGCCCTGCATCAGACTGACGACCTGTCCAGGTTGTATCCCAGCTCTCTCCCTATGGTATCTGGGATAGGTGCCCATGACCATGAAAAGGATAAGGGGAAGAAAATGCATTGTCACAGTCAGGAAGATACTTAAATAAAAATCTCTTCTCTTGCTTAACCCACATTTTAAAATTAGAATTATAATTAAAATACAGAAATAAACATTTCTCTTAAATAATAAGAATATTGTCACATACCTTTAAAAAAAAATCTCAGTCCATAATAATAGTATTTTCAAAATACCACAAACTCAAAAGGTTGGGCACAGTAGTTTGAGGTTATTGTCTTACACCTTTGTCCCAGAATTATGACTTTGTCACACCTGGCCTTGAACTTAAATCCCTTCCCCTGTGGGCAGATAAACAGATTACAGTAAGTGGGGTCTTAATAAAAGATAACCCTGCTGACTTGTGAGGAACTTCAAGAACTTGAAGAAAAGATTAACCTACCTGACTCAAATTTTGACCAAGACCAGGCAAAGACTTTTGCTCTGTCCTCAAACAACCCTGCAGAGTCTCTGTATTTCACCCTGAGAGAAAGGCATGAACAAAATAAACAAGATCACACTTGTCACACTTCAATGTTTCAGATCATCAAACAAATTTAAATAATAGTCAACAATATCCTGCATAAATACAAAATGCAGTTTTAAATGAGGATTTGTTAATGGAAAAAAACCTCTCCAAATCCATTTGGCTCTACGTGGAAATTGAAACCCTTCAACTCTTAAATCCTGAATTAATTGTGATGAACTACATTTTATGGAAAGCTGAGTTCAGTTTCACTAGCCACTGCCAGACCTGCTGGATCGAGAAAGCGCTTAAATACAACCTGTCTGACAAAGTGAAGCACATCATGCTACAATCTTAAGAAACTCCAGAGCACCTCAGAAACAAAGTCATCAACATCCATCAGTCTGGAAAGGGTTGCAAGCTTTGTGACTCCATCAAACCACGGTGAGCACCATTATCCCTAAACAGAGAAAACTTGGAACAGTGGTGAACCTTACCAAAATTAGGAAATGAATGACTAAAAAAATCCAACATGAAGGTATTTTGAGTGGCCTAGTCAAAGTCTGGACTTAAATTTAATTAACATGTTTGCCATGACCTGCTTGAAAACCCTCCAGTGTGGCTGAATTAAAACAATGCTGTAAAGAAGAGTGGCCTAAAGTTCCTACACAGAGATGGGAATTGATTACAGTGATTACAGTTCCTCCTTCCAAGGATGGCACAAAAAAAGGGGTTATCAGGTTTAGGAGGTAATGACTTTTTCACACAGAGCCAGGTAGATTTATTGGAAATGAAATCATCAATTAAAAACTGCATTTTCTTTAAAAATAAATAAATAAATAAATAAGCAAAGAAACTTTAAAATCAAGAATTTTCCCAGCACTGTGAATGTTTCTGATCATTTTGCATTTAGCTGACGTTCTTTCTTAGAAGCGTTTGCTCATCTTTCCCATCACAGCTATCCAGAAATGTATCTCCATTAATGCCCCAACCAGGAAAGCAGTAAAGAGGCTTCTACAAAAAATCATTTGTCTGATGTCATCACACCGATGCCTCAAAATGAGCGTTAAAATGCTATACAGCTGCAGGAACATATTTAGCAATCATTCAGCCCTGGTTAGAAGGAGTAAGTTCAACTCTGCGCTAATCCATCTCTGAAAATCAAACCTCATAGGCAGTTACAGGAAAAAATGCGATGGAGGATTTTGCCAAAGAGAAGCTGTACGAGTTATAAACATAAGTGTTCCTGTACTTTTTTCTCCTATGCAGACGGTGACTGATTAATCAGCATGTTTAATGAATACGTGACAAAAAAAACTGCTTGTGGTTTTAGTCAGACTGTATTCGTATTGAAGACAACACAACCACCTTTTGTGAGTGATCAGTGTTGGAATCAAGCAATCAAGGTAGTCTTCTGTAAGGCTGAGTATTAGGATACTCTGCCTTCTTTAGGTATCTATGTTGTTTGGATTTTATTATATATTTGATCTTTTTTTCCTTTTTTTTTACCACACCTGCTTTCTCTCATGCATTATTCAGGAGGAACTGTGATTAATGCCACACCAGAAAAAAGGAAACTGTTCAGTTTCACTAACAGTGTCGCTTTGTCATACTGTATGTGGAAAACTAGCTGGCTGGCAACACAATCTTCCATTTATAGATAAATTATAGGTATCCGTGTTATGGCTCACAAAGTGACTTTGAGCTGCATAAAAAAAAATGCATTTCATAGATTGAAGTTGCTGCTTTTCTTGGAATGTGTCAGCAGTTTTAATGGCATCATTCATAGTGAATTATATTTGATTCACGAATCCATTTTCTAATTCATTTTTACTGTCTAGGACAGAACAATCAATATCCATGAAGATGAATTCTTTCTCCCAAAGACATAAATATAAACATGCACAACAGTGAAATGTGGGCCTACACTCGTTATATCCAAAGTTCACTTTCTAATAAGTTCATATTCTTTAATATACTCAGATATCCTGCTTATTCTCTGTGTGATTCCACCTTTCTGCCCTGATCGCCTTTATTTCTGAATCTGTAGCTGCAAGACTGCAATACATTTCACATTTATTTCGTGTTCTTTCTTCATTTTGATCAATAAAAAATGCTTTTGTTTTTAACAAAAGGGGTAAAAACAGGAAAATCATTTCATCAAGCTTTTGAAATTGAAAAGCAGCATCGACCTCACCTCTAATATATGCCCAGAAGCTCTGAATAAGTGTTACTTTTTATTATGCTGCAATTCAGTAAAGCTTGAATTTTCTATTCCATCCCATGGATGAACAAAAATTACGATATATGAAAGCTATTTACTAATACTCAGTTAAAACTGACATTTTAATGCTCTGTCCACACACTAATTTAAAGACGCCGTAAACAAAAGCCTTTAAGAAATCAATACAGAGTCAGTTCATTTTAAAAAGGTCCCCGAATTGTTTTATGGGTTTGGTATTGTTTTTGAATCTATTGTTTTTATAGTTTTCTTTCAGCCTGGAATATCTGCCACCTTTTCTTTTCTTCCTCACTTTTTTGATCAGTGACATAAATCACTGTGAACTTGATGCTACCCTCTGACCTCACCACTTATATCTTGATATTTTGCTTCCAAGGAACTTCACTTTTTTAAAGGATATTCTTTGGACATTGGCTGCTTTTTCACTTATTTTCTCCCTGCCATTGCAGTAAAAGTATGCCTGCATGGAAAAACACACAATGGGACACTATCAGTCATGGACTGGTCTCACCAGAGCTCGTACTTCAACAATACTGCAGTACTGTAGGATCATCATGATAAAGAGCAGACCAAAAAACATCCAGAGGAAACAGTCACTTTGGGTCAAATGTTGGTTGTCTTGGAATAATAAAAGAAGCACAGACTATCCTTCTGCAGCAGCTTCATGAAGAACCACGCCTTGCTAGAAATATTTCAAACTGGTTTCTTGTTTTCAGGTTTGTCAACACTAAATGGCACATTTCAGTTTTGTATATTTCTCTACACACTGCTAAAGTGGAAGTTTAAACTGATGATACAAGCAAACCAAATCCCAAAACAGCTGTCCAGTAAATGTTTAGGTTGGTGGGGACTGGAGAATTTCACACTTTGCAGTTTTGTGTGATCTCCTGAGGTCAGCGCCTGCCACTACACATTATTTCAATCCAGTAAGGTCAATGGAGAAGCATCAAAGACACTATCTGGTATTTCCTTGGTTACTGGGACAGGATATGCAACATTTCTGTGTCTATCATACTGTTTTGCTTTTGGGATTTCTTGCAGATTAACAAATAATCTAGAAATTTACAGCTTTCTGTATCCTGAGCTTTGACAATTTGGAAGCAGAACGTGAAAGATCAGGATTTACTACATGTTCTTCCACCACATTCAGCTTAGGCAAAGGGAACCATTAAGTTTTCTGTAGAATGAGTCAGTGGGTTGATAAGAAAGATGTAATATTTCACCAGGTCTCCGTGTCCTCTACAAACAAGGTGGAAGCTAATGGTATCCTGAGCTGTTGTGCAAGGGCACTGTCACTCCAGGGATTAGATCCCTGGAGTGACAGGGATCTCTCTCCAGATCTCTCTGGACTCTGTTCAAAGGAACTGGATATTACTGTTTATCACAGGGTGCTGGTCACTGTTTGTGGGTTGATGTGTTAACTGAGTTTGTCTTTGTTCATCAGCCAGTGGGGGTGATTCCTCTCAGGTATGATGGGACGACTTCTTGGACAGGATGTCATTTGGACTCTATTATGCAGGCCGGATGTTGTTTCATCTCCACCCAACAACATGAGTGAGGTATTGTGGAGGTTTTCTGTGCTGAGTGGGGGAAACCACAGATAGCACAATTACATATGCTTTCATCCTTGTTCTGTATGCTCACGCTCAGTCGTTGTGCCAGCTCATCTTCACGGTGTTCAGACATTAAAGCAGCACACAGCTTTCTGGAACTCTGACATGTTACTGTAAGTGTGTTTAAAAAAAAACTGCTACCCACCAGTGTCTTGTCATTTCATGTTGCATGCCGTAGTGTTGCTACTCACTACAACATGCTTCCCACCACAGCATTTGTGGTAGATTGGAGATGATGTATCTGGGTCTTTACTGGCAGATGATACTTGTTGTAAGATGTAAGGATCTTTTTCGAGATGTGAAAATCAGAACTTTGTTTCATCTTTAATGGATTTTTGTCAAGGTGGTATATTTGCCACATATGATAAATTCTTTGCAGACCTTTAAATATATTTGTTTGATCCAGCACTTCATCACCAAGTTCTCCATCGACTCGTTTTTCAAGAATTTGATTAAACTTTATTAAGCGCTGTTTATTTCATATTTTTAGTTCCTCCAAGCAGATCATGTGTTTATTTATAAATTATATTATTATTATTATTCTATTATCCCACAGCTGACACATTTCTCTATCTATTCTCTATCTGTTTGCCTTCCCCTTGTACTGTCTAAATGAGTAACATTTGACACTACAACATTAAAATAAAATAATACTATGGAGTTAAAGTAAAGTCAACACAGGGTTATGCTTGCAGCATGTGAGCAATCACAAACGTTGAATACTCAGTGAAGTGGCTTGTTTGTAAAAATAAAGAGATCTTGGCTATTATAAAATGCTAAGAGGTTAAACACATGTTATATACACTATGGAGGAACACAGTGACTGCAGCCCAAACAGCAGAGTGGTTGAATGGACGTGCGAAAGATGGGTTTATTTAGACTGTTATACAGACTGAGACCAGGTTAAAGGCAACTTTTTAAAAAATGAATTCAAACTGATTACGTAGGTTGACTTGCAAATTTCATGCAAGATCAACAAGTGCAAGGATTTAATGTTGTATCCTTTGTAAATATCACAGCCAACATTATCAAGTAAACGAGCTTCAATGATTTAGCTTCTTTATAACCACACTGGCCAACGTATGTGACGTAGAGAAGATGGAGTTTGGAAACGTTAATAACTTCTTTAGTACATCAGCATAGAAAGCTGCAACCATGATGGAGAGGGCGCAGCAGCTCTGACCATGTCAGATCAGCATCTATGAGAATGTGTAAATATAATACATCTAACCAGCTGTTTTGCCAACACTCCAAATTCATTTTTCATTCATATTTTAATTATGTCTGTAGATATTGACAGTTAAACATATCACACTGCTCAAGTCTTTTTTTTTTTTTTATAAGCCTGTCCCGTTTGGATCTTTGGCCATGTCTGAAGACCAAAAAAGATGCCTAGTGGAGTTACTTTACCAAGTGGATCATCATGGACTTGCCATATTGGTCCATTTGATTGACCTTATGTATTTATTTTATTTTATTTTCAGTTGTTATAGACAGGACAGACATGACTGGGGGATAGGACAGGGAGAGAGAAAGAATGAAAGAAAGAGAGGGAGAGAAAGACAAAATAGAGGGGAGAGAGAAAAAAAGAAAAGCAAACAAACAAACAAACAAACAAAAGAGAAAGAAACCCACCTGGATCACCTGTCAAGAGAAGAGAAAAAAACAGAAGAGAAAACAAACAAAAAAAGAGCAACATAATAAATACAACACCATTGCAATATACTAGCTAACAGTAGATAACAGTAGATGCTAAATATTAAATGTTATTGTGCAGTACGCAAGATCGGCAGTGCACAATGTGCTTTGAGGTAGCAGACAAGAAAGGTGTAGTTTGTGTCTGTGAACACTCATGTGTATACCTGTGTGCACATCTGTGTGGATCAGCACGCTTGTATTCAAAAGGTTTCTCCATGCAACTATCTGCTAAGGAGTGTGGGGAGCGATAGCCCCGTCCCCCAGGGCATGAAGCAGGTATGGAGGAGATCCAGGCCCCAGACATCCAGAGGGCCCAGAGTATGAGGACCCAAGGAGGACCACCAAAGGTGCAACCGTGCCACCCTCCTGGGAAGAGCTGAGGAGAGCCCCAGACAAGGGGTCACCCAGCAGCCACAGAGCAGAGGCCAGAGGGGGTTGTAGTGACGTGCCCGCGGGCTCTGCCGGTGGCCAGCTGTGCCAGAGAGGAGCAAGCCCCAGGTCCAGAAGCAGGAGGCCTGAAGGTGCCCTACCCCTGAGAAGGGGCCCAGCCGGGCCACAGGCACCAGGCCCCGCCAAGCGGCCATCAGGAGTTAGCCGGTACATACATGAGCTCCCAGCCCCAGACGCCAGGAACCACCAACGCACCGACGTCTGAGGGCATCGGCCACTGGCAGGGAGTGTGGTGAGGGGAGATAGGCCTCCATACCACGGAGAGCCTGAGATATTCCATGAGAGGTGGAGTCTAAGACCCGACCTGACATATAGACACAGACGAACAGGTGCACACAGACACAAACATGTATTCCCACCCCCATATACACATAAGCAAATATTCGGCACTCAACCGACGTGGAGACAGACACAAATAGACACTGTACACACATTCACACTCCCCAAACATACTCTATATCCCAGGTTCAGGTACCCTCGCCCCCAAAGGGGCAAACCATACCTAGACCCAGGACATGTAACCCTTTTCCCTGGGGTGGAGGCAAGCAGACCGCCACCTTATCTGCAGTAGCAGGGAGGCCCCGCATCCCAGACCCCAGTCTGACGGCCAACACCTCCTCCCAGCCCCGACGGTTAACAGAGAACGGGGGTGAGTGAAGACCCCAAACCTCCCTCCGCCCGCTCATATGTAGTGTTGCTGCGTGTTGTACTAAAGTGCATTTAAAACACAGGAGGGCATGGTGCTTCCTGCCAGAGAGCAGCACGGCTCCTCCCGAAAACCCTCAGTGTCTATATGCATTTAAAATTGGGGGTTGGGCACCAGCGCCAGAGGTGGGTTTGAATACACAGAATATCCTCTGGACGCCGTCTAACGTGCCCATCCTCAAGGCCCTATATGTATGTGTTATGAGAGTATGAGTAATGTGGAAGTCTAGGTCACGGAATAAAATTAAGGCACAGGCGGCCAGAAGGGGACAGAGGGGGAGTGCCTCCCCTGCACCCTGGTGACACACCTGCACCCCAAGCCCTGCATGTGCAGGTGGCTGGGGTCAGCTCCCCCACTGACCCCAGTAGGCACCCCCACACCCTGGAACCCACCGGGGCAAGGTGCCCCAGGCCCATCCGGACCGGGGACCACAGCAGCAGTACTGCCCAGCCCCACAGAGTCCAGGGCAGCCCACCCGACCCCACCGCAGAGAAAACTGCACCCACCCCATCATCCACTCATCTCCCAGACTACACAAGACAATAGACACCCAGGTTGAGTTCATTCTCCACTGCTCAAGTCTTTTAATTCAGCTGGTTTTTATCATTATTAATATATTTAAAAAGACTTTAAGGAATTCTAGATGTGGGCCTGTGAGCTAATGAACATCTGTTTTTTCACAGATCTGTAGGACAGCCACTACAAAGAATATGATGCTGGACATTCAACAGAATATAAATTATTTAAAATGAGCTCAACCTTAAATGTATGCAGCAGTAATATCATTTAATCTAACACTGATGGGGAACATTTCTCTGCATTTTTACTTTTCATAATGCATTTTGTTTACATTTCAATTTAAAGGTGTTTTCATTGTGGTTTCTCATTTCTTCATAATCTACATAAAGGAATGGTTTTAAAAACGTCCCACTGCTTGTCATTTACAGCTAATAAAACATAATTTTGGTAATATAGTAGATTTTTAACTATAGCAGTAATAATATTTTACAATTTTTCCGCCAAAGGAAGGACTGTAGAAATGTGAGGATGTCCATGTAAAGCGCAGACAGTCAGCTGATCTTTTTTTTTTTTATCTTGTTAAACTGGTAAATCGTGGAGGAAGATGGTTTTTGTTGGGGTGGAGGTGGGGTGGGGGCATCATCTCTGCTTGCCTTTCTGTAAAGGCAACGCATGGCGCTGTCATAACCACTTAAGTGGATTGGACTCAAATGCAGAACTCTATACTAAAAGTTTATTCACAAGCACACAAGGATGGCAATAATTTAGACAAAAGGTCTGTGTTAGTGAAGTCCGAGGTTCCAGACAAACAGACAAATCCACAGTTCCTTCTCTCCTCAGAATCTCTGTCACCAAGCACAAGTCCCAGCTCTCCGGTTTCCAGACAGAAGACAACAAGGTAAATAGCTTTCACAGAGAAAAAACATAGCAAAAACAACAAGCAAGGGAGCCAGCTTCAATCCTGCAAAGACTGAAGGCAAACCACCACACATGAAATGAGACGATGAGGAGCAGGTAAGCTCATTACTTCCAGGTGCGTGGAGCCAAAGGGCAGGAACCCAAGATGTGTCCCAACTCTGAAAAACAAGCACAAATTTAACTCCCAAACAAAGACAGACAGAGGAGAGGAGAAAGAGAAAGAGAATATGGTGAGCCAGCACAGGAGGACTGAGCGACCATGACAGAAAGACAGCAGGTTTTACACACTCTTTAAAAACAAGATGTGATCTGACGTGTGAGTGATCTTCCAGAAATGGTGACATCATAGAACTCTTCAGTCAGTAGTGTGTGGTGTTGCACGTTTCTCTTACTTCTAACATAACCTGCTCCAGAGGATGTGAGGTCTCCAGTATTAGTTACCACGGTGATGTAACTTTGGGTAACAGGTGAACCTTCATAAGCTTAAAAACTTAGAATTAACCCTAAAGGTATTCTGCTGCTCTCTCGCTGTATTACGGTTCTGGGTAAGATGTATGGAGGATAACGAGTGCCAAAATGAATTAAATAAATACATTAAATAATTATTTAAGTGTCATTAATGGATTAAAATTGGAACTAAGTAAAGAAATACATCATTTCTAAAATAAAAAATATAAAATGCCTTGATATTTAATTGTTTATTTTTGTAATTAATGTAATATAATTTTGTAATTAATTATTAACAAAGTTAATTATTTAATGTTGTATAACAATAACAACTGTACAGTTTCAAAGTCAGGTGTGTGAAGCTAGACTGGGTTGAACCTAAGCAGTGTAATGCAGTGATACAGAAACGACAAACGCTAACAAAGGTTCAAAGTTAACTGTGCTACTACTCACTAGACCAATGCACTTAACTGAGTGTCTGTCAGGTTTGGCAGGTTGGAGTCTATCTTGGGTCATATTGAGACTGGAGGACATAAAGCTTCCACAGACAAATGATTTAAAGCAATTAGAAGAAATGGTGAGCACCTAATTCCACAAAACCACAGCTGACATGATCAGGTGAACACAGATTTTTTTTTTCTTAATGAGCAATTTTCAGGTCTAAGCCATGCTTTCTCTTTTTACTCTCACTGCGTGCTGCAGTTGTCCTTACAAACTAGGTACTGTTGGCATATGGTGAAAAAGTTAAGTGATTGCTCCTGTAGTAAGCAAAAAAACCCATGAATGACTGAAATTCAGCTGCCCTCCTCTCAAAGGTGGTTTCCTTGTGCAGCAGTGCACTGCTGTCAACACTGTCTGCAACTTTTTAAAACTGTCAAAACAGCAACGCCTTCAATTAATTTTTAAGGAATAGGGTTCTCCCCCCACACGCCTTAGAATATCACAGTAGAACTGCTAATCTCACTTTAGGAACAAATTTACCTGTACAAAAATAGTCAAAAAATTAACAAAGAGCATGATCCCGGTCATAATTTGGGTCAAGGGTCGTCCAGTGTCTTGACGGACAGCCAATGGGATCCTCCGGCTCAGTGCTGGTGAAATTTTTTGGGGTCTTCCACTTGACTTGTGTTTCATGACCCTCAGGATCATTAAAGAAATTCCAAATGACTGTCTTACTGCTCCCTCTTCAAGAGGGAGCTGAGTGTAAAAGCGAAGCTCTCAATTTACCGGTCGATCTACGTCCCTACCCTCACCTATGGCCACGAGCTGTGGGTAGTGACCGAAAGAACGAGATCGCGGATACAAGCGGCAGAAATGAGCTACCTCCGAAGGGTGGCTGGCCTCTCCCTTAGAGATAGGGTGAGAAGTTCGGCCATCCGGGAGGGGCTCAGAGTAGAGCCGCTGCTGCTCCACATTGAAAGGAGCCAGCTGAGGTGGTTCGGGCATCTCACAAGGATGCCTCCTGGGCGCCTCCTGGGCGAGGTGTTCCGGGCATGTCCCACCGGGAGGAGACCCCAGGGCAAACCCAGGACATGCTGGAGAGATTATATCTCTCGGCTGGCCTGGGAACGCCTTGGTGTTCCCCCGGATAAGCTGGAGGAGGTGGCTGGGGAGAGGGAGGTCTGGGCCTCTCTGCTTAGGCTGCTGCCCCCGCGACCCCGCCTTGGATAAAGCGGATGAAGATGGATGGATGGATGTCTTACTGCATCCCACCTCAGCAGCAATGGCGCGTTGCGAGAGACCCTGCTTATGCAGTTCAACACCCTGACCACATTCAAAAAGGGAATGTTCTTTTGCTTTGCCATCAGAATGTCATGACAGTGTGACTACCTGACAGAAAATGACAATGAATCCACATTTTTGCACAGATTTGGCCTTTTAAAGGAATGTGGTCTTAAACTTTTGATCGGGACTGCATGCGCTAAACACCTAACCCAGAAATAATTACATCTCAGTAATCAGAGTAATCTGTTTTATTCAAAATAAATGATCTCTGGTTTAAAATTGAAAATATGTAAGCTATAAACTCATAATGACATTGTTCCACAGAAAACAAGGACTTTTGTGCACCTGCTCTTTTGTTTTTCTCTTTTTTCTTAACTGCAATTTTTATTAATTCACATTGAATGTTTTATGAGAACTGATCCTTCTGTATGTCACACATCAATGTCTTAATGTGTTTTTTCAGTTCCATCTCTGTTGTTTCAGAAAGTCATTGTACACTGTGCATTATCCTGCTTATACAATGCTGACTAATCACAAGGAGAAATTTCAAATTTCAAATTGCCCTTCATTTCTCAGAATGTGAAGATCTAGTTCTTACAAGAAACCAATTACTATCCAAGGAGTGGAAGCATGCCAGTTTCTGTGAAAGCAAGTTTGTTCTCCTGAAATTATTACTCATCATTCGCTACATTGTGTTTCCCTGTCCATTACAAAGGTTGCCACATAGATGTTTTCACCAGATTTTGGAGTAATTAATTGTGGAGCAGAAAAAATAATGAACCTGAACACCCCCACCCCCCATCTACTGTAGGTCTGAGTTTGCTTTGTTTGTACTCTTGAATATTGAGGGAAATGATAAACTGGAGCCAAGGGGACACAAATGGTTCTTTTGTTGTTGTTCTGTGAACTCTAGTTGGTGCTAATCATTTAAATCCCACATCATTTAGTATTAGTTTGGAAAACATTTTTGCATTTTGGCCTCTGGAGAGATTTGCTCCAATTTTTATCAAGATCTGCTACCTCTCCCAAATGCAGTTCTGAGCATAGTGTGTAAGGTTGACCTAGATTTTGGTCAACAAACATTTTAAAGTAACGTCAGAATGAAAATTACATTTCTACAGTCCATTTTAAACCTCACAGCCTATTTCTGAATGTCAGAGGAAAAGGCAAAAGTGGCCGAGGGTTTTTTAAGATTAGCAGTAACACCACTCTTTAGTTGCCAGTTTTGCTTACATATATAACATAGCATGTGCAGCGGAGACTCATGAAGGGTTTTTTTCTACTTGCTTTTGTGGCTTTTTAGTCTTTAATGAGACAGGAGGTGGAGAGAAGACAGGAAAGCTGGGGAGAGAGAGTTGCAGTAACTGTCTTTGGTGCAACAGCCTGATGGTATATGGGTTACCTGCTCAACCCAGTGAGTTACACCATTGATTCCAGTATAGCTCTGCAGCTCACATAAAGCTCTGCGGTTGTCAGGCAGGAAGCAAAAAGTCAGAAGTCACGTTCAACTGCATGCCTTCCCTCTCAAGTCCTGCCTCCTCTTTTCTCAGTATGTTAGCATTAATTAATTCAGTGTCAGATAAGTCGGCTTTATAATTGCTACGTTGAGTATTCTGGGATCTGAGCCACACACTTTATAATTTATAACAACGAGAGAGTGCATCGACTGGAGGGATCAAAACTGGCAGTTACCCAGTTAATACTTTGTTTTCAACGTGACCTCCATATTTGCGGTCCGCAGTGATTCGATGTGAGCTCATTCACGAATGCTGACGTATTAAAGAGTTTAAATATGAAGTTTTTAGATTGAGCTTCTGCTCTCCACACACTATGTTGTGAGTACTTTTCAGAAAAGCCACTGACATCAACATTGTGTGGCTCGGGGTAACGTTGCCATTAAGTACAAAGACAATGACACAATTTGGCTAATTGATCACAGAGGATCATTTTTATTGTGATGCGCAATGCAGTTGTGTGTGCTAGTGTAAAAAATAATATAATTTGCTGTGTTAAGTCATTGAAGGTCTGTGTAAATATATTAGCCAATTAAATAGCAGGTACTCTGTACTCAGCAGCTTACACGATTAACAGTAACATTTTTATTCAGATTAAATTAACACTGATTTCTCATCAAATAGTTAAGTGTATAAAATCGTATAATAAGAGGCCTGTTACAACACCATCTCTCTGAAGCAGGTGTCTTACCATATGCTGCCTCAATTACACAAAAATCTTTAAAGACTTCTAACACCGCTCATTATAATCTGTATGGTACTGTGCCCTCTCTCTTCTCCCTGACCCTGATGTTATTTATAGCCAAGCAGAGACTCAAGTGCCTGGTATAAAGGAGAGAAGTGAAATTTCATGTTGAGGGAGGCCTGGAGAGGCTGTGAGATAGAGCACCTGCAATTATTTTCACATGATTTTCATGTAGAACAGCATCAGACCCAGGCCAAGACAAGAATAGGTCATTTTCTCCATGTATGAGCAGCTAGGACCTTAAAATTATTGTAATTAAAGATATGAAAACAGATAGAAAAGCAGATTACTGGCATTTCATTTTTTGATTTTTGTTTGTTATTTTACGCTCTGTTCATTTTATATGCAGCCAGCACATAAGCAAAAGCACGTACATGCTGTGTTTCTACAGAGGTTTCACTGCCCTGAGTGAGGAGGAATTTCAGCACCACGGACAGCACCGCTGCAGTAGGCCTGAAAGCATCAGTCACTACCAACCTGTAAATCAAGCCTGCAGAATCACTACAGTAGGACAGGAAAATGGAAGAAGTGTGTGGAATTGTGTGTTCATTGCATCAAGTCAAACAAGTGCACAGTAAAAGTACAAAAACATCAGAAACTTTGGCATTTTTGTAAAATCAAGTAGAAAAAGGGATAAATTACTACACTCATCCAAAACAACCTGTCCATTCATACCCGTATATGTCATAACCCCACATTTATCCAAATCCTACAGACTGCTACATTAAAGTTTTAATAAAGTTAAAGTGTTTTTGCTCAACGGTGTTATCTCAGCCTGAGCTTTTACACTACCACCGTTTACCAGGAAATCTGTGTTTCAAACTGTGTTATCGAGTTTTATAAGTTAATAGGAACCATACTGTAGGAGCCACTGATCTATATGAAGGACTAAAAGCCAGCACATCCCATCTGCTGCTGCTTTGATTTTGACCATTCTGTTTTAATCATTCTCTTGTGAGTCCTCCAATTTTATGGAAGTACAACATTAGATCATTGGAGAGCCCATTTAAACGGTGCTTTTAAGTGTCCCCCTGAGTTTTTCCATCAGTTGGGAAAAAAAGCCCCTGAATTTGCATTTAGATAATGTAACATTATACCTCTCCATTAAACCCAAGTAACACCACTACTGAACAACTTCATGCTATCTTGTGAAAATTTATCAAAGCGTTTTAGTTAAGTGGCTAATGCTAAAATAAATATGTAGCAATAAAAAGGCAACATGTGACCCGGTACATGAGACCGCCCTTTTTTCTTAGCTTCACTGAAACAAAAAGCATGTTTGTCCATAAAACTGAATCAGTCCAGTCAAATAATTTTTTTTACTTTTTATATTTTACATTTATATTTATTATTGAAGCTTGCACCAAGGGAGCGGCACTCCAATTTCGTTGTACTCTGTACAATGACAATAAAGGCTATTCTATTCTATTCTAATGAGGACATCTTTGATTTCGGAGTGGAGATGCCTGCTGTTATATGAACTGTGAGCTTGTCCACTCCCATCACATCACTTTCTTTCTGAAGGGTAGATGAACCTTTGCTGACCCTCGTCTCTAGAGGCTGACTGGTGGATTGCTGGCTCTGGATGGTGATACTCAGCCCTTTGCCCTGAGCCGGGACATGGAGTGTCTGTAGACTCGGGGCAAAGGCATGGGGCTGACCACAAGGAATGCAGAGTAGTAGACAGTAGAGTGCAAGATCAGTGTCAGAAATGTACCAGGTGCTGGCAAGTGAGAGAGGTAGAAGTAAGACTGTGAGGTCAGACATGGGTGCGGGGCTTGGAAGAAATGTCAGTTCATCAACAGGCAGGGGGAAAGCTGAAATCAATAGGCCAAGAGACAACTCAACTATGTTAACGTAATTCATGTTAGACTCTTAGATTTCACAAACAGTCTAGTGAGATCAACTTCTCTAGTGAAATAAATGAAACCGTGTGTGTGTGTGTGGGGGGGGTACCATTAGAAACAATATTATCATACGGTGATTACTCTTGTACTGCTGGTTAAAAAGTTAATGAAAGCATTGACTGAACCAAAATATTTAAGCTGCAGGTTGTAAAAGTAAAGAATGAGCTGAGAGGAACACAAAGAAGAGGGACAGAGCTACAAAAAAAGTACAAAGTAAGTACAAAGTAAGAAAGGTGTAGCAGAAGCAAAAGTTGTTTTCTGTCACAAGGTTAAAAAAAAAAAATCAAAGTTTAGGGCAAATCAATCAAAATATCAATAGTATCGAGACCACTGCTGGTATTGTTAATGGATCAATACTAACACAGTAAGAGCAATATTTTGCTTCTATCTGTCAAGTTGAGCATGTAGGAATTGTATCAAATAAATTCGTTATTTTGGAAATGAAAAACTGTACTTCAAACACGCTCTATGAAAAATGTCTGAACCTTTTTGTGTTGACTGCCACGTCTATTTTATTTATATCCTACAGCACATTTAAACAGCAGAGGCTGACACAATGACAGGCACATTTACATTCCAGGCCTCCGAAAAACACAGTTTCAAAATACATGCTTTGTATTGTTCTTTGCTGTGCTAACATATTACTGTGGAAAGTTTAAAAAAAATCACTGAAAAACTGATGATGATCCACGTCATTAATCACAACACACTGCTCTCCCCTTAATAAGCTATTTTTATAGGTTAAAAGTATCAGTATCAAAATTGGTATCAGCCCTGTGTTTACTTGGTGTCAAATCTATACCACAATTTTGCAGTACTAGTAGCAGGCATATTGATAGCACACTTTTATTGACAGAAGAAGGTCCTGCACCGCTGCATCAGAGACCAGGCTTGACGGGGCCTGATTTTTTTCCTGTAACGAGGCTTTGCTGACAGCAGTAAATGCAGAATGATGCCAGCTGAGAAGTTTTCATTCCAGATTGGATTTTATGGAAATGTCCTGAACTGCCTTTACTCTCTGCCTTTAAAAGAAAAAGAAAAGTTAAAAAAAAAAAAAAAAAAAAAATACCTGAGCTCTGACCCCTAGCCTGATAAGGTGGACACACAGTCGAAGGCCCAATTTATCTCCAGGGGACCTGGTGCCCACTCATGAATATTTACCATATTTCTAAAACAGTGCGCTTAGGGCAACAGGACTGCACTTTGTAATCAGTGTTGAAGCAATAGCTTATTAACATCAATTTCATTTTTGTCTCATAGCCTAGTCTGATTGGCTTAAAATGAATTTTCTGCATGTAGTCAGTCACAGGAAATCTGCATATGAAAATGTGCAGACAGTCAACCCCAAGATAATCTTCCAGCGTTTGTACATTTAAAAAGTACAGTACATTTAAAACTGACACACAGTTTTAAATGTACTGTAAATGCAATGTGTAAATGTGAAAGGACAAGGCAGAGGCGGGAGGCCACTTTGTAGTGTCTCTGATGTCACTGATAATGTTTCTGTACATCCCAGGCTTACTAAGTGGCAGCGCACTCTGATGTGCAGTGGTTAAAAGCAAGGCGGATATTCCTCCAATAAGCCGAAGGAAAAAAAAAGAAGAAAGGACTAAAACTCTTGGCTTTGAACACAGTACTCCCAACCTCCGTTGTGCTGCCTTTCTTAATTATGCCAGGCCATTCTGCTGACAGACAGAAAGTGCACCGTGACACCCAATCAGGACTCCATATTTCATTTCCCCTCTCCCTCTCTCCTTTTTAACCGTTAGTACATTAAACCAGAAATCCGGTGGCTGATTTTCAAAGAGCCTTGATTAAACCCAGGAAATGGGACATGATTTCCCATTTAAAATTCATAACAGGCTAACACTTAAGTAATTTAAATCCCCTCTACCGTTTGAGCAGTTTGTATCTGCATCAGATTGAATAATTTCACCTTAACTGCATCAATCCATTTCATTTCAATTTGATTGCAGGAAAACTCAGTCAGAGGACCCTTGTGTGTTTTCTCTAAAAGGCTTGGCAATGAAAATACAAGCTTCTGAAATGCCCTGCTGCTTGTAATTCAATTTGCTTGACCTTCCAGGGTGCTCTAATTGAAAAAGGCGGTTATATGAGTAATGACTTTATTAGTGTTGAAAACCTGGTTTTGCTAACCCTTTCAAATATGCCTCTCTGAATAAAACTGCGCATATTGTCTCGTATAAATCTGGGAATCTCTGGCTGCTTTGGATGAAAGGTTGTGATGATGCAATCTCCTTCAGAATTGCCGGGTGGTGTTGTCGGAAACTCAAGGAAGTCCAGTGCCGCCGAAGGTTGAAGTTCAAATGAACAGCGGTCTCAGTTTTTGAAGGGGGTCTTCTTCTTGTTGCCAGGCAACATCAGTTAAGGCAATGTGACATTGTCTGTGACCTTACAGATACAATGTTCCCTGGTGAAAGGGAAATTGTGAATTCTACACTGGTTATGAAACAGTCCAAGCCTGTTCAAAGCACAAATAACTGCGTTCTTGGTTTATGTAACAACATTTTTTAAAATTGCTCAAAAAGCAGCCAAAATATCAAAAACCAAAATGTTTCAAAATGCATAAATTAGCTTCCAAAATGATGAGAAAGCGAAAGCTCTGAAATGCCAGAAGCTTTTTTAAATTTTGCTTCTGTACAGGAGGTGGCTGGGGAGAGGGAGGTCTGGGCCTCTTTGCTTAGGCTGCTGCCCCCGCGAACCCGGCCTTGGATAAAGCGGATGAAGATGGATGGATGGATGGCTTCTGTACATCAGAAGAGTATGTTTTAACCTCCACTGTTGATGGTAAATATTTCCTTAACTTTGTGGCTGTTTCTTTGGTGTGATCAGTTTTGTAAACATTTAACACAAGATGAAGTTTGTTTTGGATTCCAGCAACTAACCTTAACTAAAATTTAAAAAAGAAAAAAAAATCTAACGTACAAGCAGTAATTTCTTGTCATAGCAATACTGATGCAGACAGTAAAACAGTATCCACAGCAGTGCACCAAATGTCACCAGGAAGAAAGCATGAAGTCCTCAGAGGAGGCGAGTGGGCTCGGCCCGTTCACCAGTAACAGGGGCTTATCCTCCAATCTCATTTGTCTCCAGTGAAAGTTTCTAAAACTTACAGTGTACTGCAGTCACTGCAGAGGTGGCTGTTGGTGGTGATCATCAGCACTCCACTGTGGGTCTTCTTCAGCTTAGAATTCTTGGTGAATTTTGATGAGGCTAAGCTTTTTTGCTTTTTTCAGTATCCAGAAATGAAGGCAACGCCAAATAGCAAACTGTAGGCAGCAGAGCCAGTAGGTGTAGCAACTCACTATCCAACAAGAGAAAAACTAAAATAAGTGTTGGAGGAGGGATCGTGCTGAGGAAACTTGGAAAAGCGTGTCGTTGTGAAAATGATAGAAGTAAGTAAAAACAACCGTGGGTTAAATTGTGATTTAGATGTGGAATCAATGCAGTGGAATAGTTGGGGTGAAAAATAAAAACAATTCTCTTAAAATAACTCCTAAGTAACTCTGTGGTCATCTGTGGACTTCTAACAACTAACTGGTGATGTGAAAAAGAAACTTATAGGCACCCACAAAGCAGGAAGAGGCATTAAAGTCAACATCTACACTGTTCAAAGTGCCATCTGTCTGCTGAAGCTGATATTAGGCACCTTGGCCCCTGTCACCACAAGCTTGGAGAAAGAACACTGTTCCTACTACTAAGCGAGGGGTAGCAATGCTGTGCTTTGGGGTTGTGTGACAGCTAGAAACAGTGGACAGATGGAAAGAAGAAATCCTTGCACAGGATATCAACCAACCTCTGGGTGCAAATAGAAAAAGTTTATCAGGAAGCAAGTGCACCCCTCACTCGAAAATCCTTTAAAATATGTAAGCAGATATTTGCTTTTTTGTGCAAGCCTGAGAAAAGTTGGGAAACATTTTAAAACTTGAAGAGATCTGCAAGAATGAATTGGTGAAAAACCTCCAAAGTCAAAGCCTTGAGGTATCTACAAAAAAAAAAAAATGTTTGCAAGCTGTGATATCTGACAAAAAAAAAAAAAGGGATTAATAAGCAATGACTTTGCAGGGTGTCCATACTTTTTGATGTTTAATCCAACATTTTAAAGAGAATCCCATAAAAATATCCAGAAAACAAAAGCAAAAATTCATATTTGAAGACAGATCCCTCTTTGATGTGCGTCCGCTGTAGAGGTTGCGCCTCTTTCTCCTTCTTTTCTCTTCAAAAACATCCGAGCACAGAGTTAGCCACAGCAGGGGTTCACTGCAACCACAACTTTATGCTCCTATCAGTATTACTACAGATTTGTAGTAATCATTACTGAACTGCTACTGCAAAAACATTTCCATCAAGACTTCTCTTTGCAACAAATCAAAGAGTAATATGACCTGCGATGAGTCTTTTATGATCAAACACACTGGTTCAGGCACCCATAGTGGGGCTGGCCTCAGAATAAAATCGAAGAAGCCTGTAGCATGCAGAGATCATCCCTCTGCTTCTATAGTGGATCACTGCTCTTTGATTTCAACACAGAGTTTGAGACGGCACCTTCTGGTTTATATCAGAGCAGGTGGGGAAACTACATTCCCTTAACACTGCAACATTTTAGTGCCATGCAGAAAGACATCCACTCATTTGGATCAGACCTCTCATTTACTGCTGGTGGCTGTGCAGCTATGAAAGGGAAATATGTTAAAGTTTCAGTGTTACCTTTGATTCAGACCTTTCATTTAACAAGGCCCAAAATGTAGTATCCCAAGGAGCATATTTCTATCTGCAGATTCTTGCAATTCCCTTTCTACCTTTTCTGATGTGCTGCAGTAAGAATGCCCCACGCTGTGGCAGTCCATCAAACTGCGGTGGTCTCATTCCTAGACCACTGCAGAAAAATACACATATTTGAATCCCCGCGGACAGGATACACGAGGGCACTTGAAAGTCCCATCGCCCAGTCCTCAATTTCGCATCGTCATTCACTTTATGTAACTGCTACTGTCATAAAATCTTTAAGGGGGCACTGGCCCACAATACATCTATGGTTTATTATCCGATACACCCACAGGAAACTTCCTTTAATGGTCTACAGGAATTATTGTTAGCCAACATCCAAGGCAGACAGCTGGGAATGGAAAATGTTCTCTTCTCTTAAGCCAGAAGGACTAAGAAAAAAAATCAATGCATTTAGCACAGCTTTCAATCTACTTTTCCTCCCACTCCTCAACAGCAGTCGGCGTAGCTCTGCTTTTTTCTTTTTTTCTTTTCTTTACTTGAGCTAATTTACAGCCTCAATTTTGGTTTTTAGCTGACTATCCAGCTCAAAGTCATCAACAGCGCAGGAGCAGATACGGTTGACAAAGTGTTCAAGGAGACTTACTGTAGAGGTGACTACTACCATTAACAAACCACTGACCCAGTTAATAGAGGATATGTCTCCTTATAAGTATAGTACTGTGCAAAAGTCTCCAGTCATCCCGATTTGATACGTGGACTGGTACTTGTGTCCTGCTTATCTACTCAATTTGGGCACTCAAAGCTCTATTCTACTACAATTCTCATTCGCCCAACCACACACACATACATACAAGCACTTTTTTCTCTTGCCCAAAAACTACAGGAATCAAACCACCAGCATTCTGATTCAAAGACGACCCGCTCAAGCTCTTGAGATAAATTTCGCAAGGAAAATAGGTGAAATGTGTACAAACACACGGGGAAACAAAGTCAAACAAAGAAGCAACGAATAAAGTAAAAACTGAGCTGTTTAGGTTGTTTTTAGCGAGTATTTGGTACCACCAGCTGTATTCTTCAATACAGTCTGAACTCTTATTTGATCAAATGCTGATTGATCACCTCAATAAGACCTGCTGACACTGACTTTCAGTCCAGTTCTCGTGTAACGTGGAATACCTCAGACGTCTCTCCCTGTTTCCCTCCTACTCAGGCTATTTCTGATGAGGCTTCAGTGAACAATAAATGGATAAATGGAGTCAGATCTGGATATTTTACTATTTTTAAGTGTGTGACTTTCAGATACTGTTCATTGATACTTTGGTATTTTATAATCATTATTATTATTATGTGTAGGTTCAACTAAATAAAGTGGAACAAATTATGTTTTAGTGACAGACTGCAAATAAAAAAGATACAGTTTAAAATTGGCTCTTTGCTAAGCTGTCAGTGGTTCAACTCTTGAGTGATTCAAAGATCAGTTTTAAGGAAGAAAACCCTGAAAGACCTTCAGAAAGCCTGGAGATCTATTGATCAAGAGCATCATATAAAGAAATGAGGGGCGGCTCAACATTTTTGCACAATACTGTACATCATTTCATTCATTTAGCCACTTATCATTAGTGCTACCTGCAGTACACACTTACTGTATAAAGAGCCATAGAAATATACAACACTGTGAGACCTGTTTGAAATGGTACTGTATGATTTGTAATCCAAAATGAATTTTCATATATTTTTTCCTACTGATGTGTCCTGTCAAGTGCCACCAAAAGAAGCTATGTGACTAAAAAAAAATTTAATTTCTCATTCCCCTCTACGACATCTCTGAATTACCACAGCAGGAGGTCCTGCAGCAGAGGGTGCAGGTCAAAAAGACTTGAGCTGTAGCAAAATGCAGTGCCATGGTTACTAATAAAAATCCAAGCAAATATTCATACCAAGTAGGCTACCAGCCTCTATTGCATAAATGCTTCTTACAGGGCTGACATGAATGATTGATGGTGAAGCATCAGGCATCAAAATACAAACTATGAACCTCTATGTGGTTTCTTGACATTTAATAAACTCTTGCTCACTGTTTTGTGTTTTCTCTTTTATCTCCACCCTGTAGCAACACGCCCATCAACATATCTCCTCGCACTTAAATGGCCTTAAAATACCCTTGCCCCCATCTTCCTCGGTGAACAGTCAGTGTTAGTTAAAACATCGACCCGGCAGCTGAGGAAAAGAAAATGTTTGTCTTTTTATATTATCAGATAAAATTAGTCAAAGGGGTTGCTTGAGGGACAGGTCAACACTAGCCGTGGATGAAACAAACAACAATCTGATAAGTTTGCTCCGAGAGTGGTGCTGGAAGAATGACTGAGGGATGATTTAAATCAAATGTGCTTCATTTGTGTGCTAATAAAACTGTGATAGTTACAGCAGAGTTCAAATTTTGGTCAGGTCGTGAAATAGTCACAGAATTGCTCGGGTACCAACAAGAGAGCAAGCAGCTACATCAACAGCTGCACTGCACTGAGGTGGCCACTCTTGGCTGGTTAAGAAAACAAGTCAACTGCAGTAGATCCGTGTGTGAAAATCCCCAATAGACACAAGCATGTTTACCCCTTCACAACAATCATGAGGGCAGAACATGTGTGACATTGTAGCCTAATGTTGCCTGTAACAGTTCATCTCCATGTTTGTTGTGGGAAGTTGACACTGGTTTGGGAATGGTTTTGTGTGTTACATTTGCTGTGAGCCAATGGCTGCGATGGGGTTGGATTAATTGAAGGCAGGTGTATTTGATTGCGCTGATACTGTAGTCTACTTACTAGCCCATACTACAAACCCTGCTGTGATATTTTGTCACTCTGTGCAAGTTATATGGCCAGATCTAAGATGACTTGATTTAAATATGTTAATGATGGATAGTTTGCTGCTCTGTTAATTGTATAATGAAGACATGGTGATATTTTGCTCTCTGTGCAGGCCAGGCCCTATATGCTGCAGCCAAAAAGGCAGAGTTGGGTTGCTGACGCTGATTACTTGCCTTCTACTTACAGGGTGGTGGGTCTTGGAGGACAACTGCTGATCCCTGTTAAAGTGGTCAACATGTAAAGTACATCTGACTTGTACTGTGTGTTTTATCCCTCTTGCAAGTGGGACATGGGACTATTTTATCCTTTCATTTTTTTTATTTTTGTTCTAATAAATTATCCTTTAGAATTTCATCGGTTCGTTGGTCAACTGTTGCCCACGGCTGAGACAGTTGGTCAGACCTAGAATCTGTGTGTTACAGATGTTTGAAACTCAATCTTGAATCTTTGGAGCTAAAGATAGGGGCGTGGCCACTTTGAGTCACAGGTAGAGCAGGTTAAAGCCTTTACCTCATTTGATGAGAGAAATTCTGCTCTTACTCTGCACTAATTGTCAAAAATGATGCATCCATGCATGAACAGCAAAATCACAAAGACTAGATACAGCATCAGGTGTGAACCACCAGTTGAAATGTAACACACAGGTGAATATTTCATTCAGAAAACCTCCACTTATAAGTTACCTTTACCAAGGTATTTGTTGTTGTTGTTTTTTTGTCTACAGTGAAGTGTATATATTTAAGTTGTTTCAGTTTTATTTTTATTGACTTTACTTAACTGATGTATGTGTCTGTGTGTGCTACTAATTTATGCAACTGTACATAATTGCATTTTTAATCTCAAAGATTAAATGCATAAAATAAAACTTGTTGCAGTTATCATTCCACAAAACTTTTGGATATTACTTTGTAGTTTGTTCTTGTTTCTTCCAGAGATTTCTGATCATTTCTCTTGACTTCTTTTAAGCATGGTTATGTTCCCAGGGCACAGAAAGTAGCTTAAAGCTGTCCTATTTATCAAATGTAACATTTTTAGTCCCACTTATAACTACTAATTAAAGAAACAAGACCAGTCCTATTTTTGGTGGTCAACACATTTGAAAATGGAGCCAGGCTAATACAATATATAAGTCACAGCTGATCCACTTACACATCAGAGCAGCATCACATCAAGTCCACAGAGAGGAGAAGGAGAGAAACTTTGTCTAAGTCCCCATTTTATTTACAGAGTAGAATTTATGCAAATCTATTCACTTATTATAAAAGCCATTTCACAGAAGTACACCCTTGTACCGTTTCCAGGGTTAGGGATGAGTTTAAGTAGCGCACAGGTGCTACTAATCAAATACACTTGATTAACTGATCACTAATAAGTGAGCACCTGTTCAGAAGCCTCTTCTCTAAAAAGAAATTGGCAATGCAGCTTAGGTTTGTAAACTTACATCTCAACAAACCACAAGACCTCTGCAACAATATGCTTTGAACACACAAGAAGATGTTGGGCTACTATCCACCAGAGGTGTGGACTCGAGTCACATGACTTGGACTTGATTCAGACTCGAGTCATTAATTTTATGACTTTAGACTTGACTTGAAAAAATGTTCTAAGACTTGTGACTTGACTTGGACTTTTACACCAATGACTTGGGACTTGAATTGGACTTGAACCGGTTTACTTGAAAAGACTTGATATTTTACCCCAAATATAAAATTTAACATGCATATTATATAGAGATTGAAAATGTGACGTCATTCACGGGTAGAACCGCAAAGGATTCTGGGAACTCGTGGCAAGCGGTACTAGCGCACGCAGGCTTTCAATTGAAATCAGTCATACAGCGATAAAAAGAAACACAAAAATGTCAAGAAGCTGTTGTATTATTAACTGCAATAGCCGGTCGCATGACAGCCACGGGAAGCCGACGGGTAAAGAGATCGGTTGTTATCGGATTACGTCGTTGAAGAGAAATTGTTCGAGCCATGTTTCCGAAGTAACAAAGAGGCGACGGATGGCCTGGATTGCAGCCATTCAAAGATCAAATATAACGTCCCAGAACACTCCAGCTCACAGGTTAGTCTGCTCCAAGCATTTACACGAAGGTCAGTGTTTTTTAGTAGTTAATACGTCATTTTCATAACATAATTGGTGATATAGGTTACAAGCAAGTCTGGCGCTGAACAGAAATTGTCGCGCTATGCTCCTTTATTTATTGTGCATAAATAGTGAATTGTCCTGACACAATATTGCGTTTCGCTTCTGTTATTATGGTACATTGACAAAAACATATACTTTTATTCACAGGATAAAACAGGTTTTTTGTATCACTAATTGCCCAGTACGATTACAGCATACAGTATTATTGTCACTGCTACATTTCTGTGATGCTACCAGAAATTATTTCCACTACTAATTAATTACCGTTGAGCTCAAAGGTCCTATTAATAAACGGTTAAGAATGTGTATTTATGAAGACGATTTGTGAGACTGGTAAACTTATGATACGTACGATGGTCTTTCGTTCTACACGGTGCATTTCAAGGTCCTGTCACCCATCCGTCGGTAAACTGTACCTGGGCTTGTTGCAGTGACCTGAAGTTACTAAACTTCATGAGTGTATGCACTCACTCCAAGAACCGTATAATTATAAATATGCATATAAATATGCTAACGATGAGATAGCTGACTTCATCTAACTAGCAAATGTTGTCCAGGCTACGTTGGTGATACAGTTTTTTTTAATGTGTATGATATTTTTGTCATGCGATTTTAAAGCTGGTCCTACAACCGCATCCAAGAATAACATGCAGCTTATCTCAGAACTGTCGGTGAAAATTATTCTTGGAGCTAGGTTTAATTGAGCTGCATTTTAAAGAGGTGCAATTTCACAATTTGTGTATATTTTCTAAGTTCACTATTTTGTCATGTGTTGAGAAAAACACAGATTTTAAAATTACATGGTCTAATATTTACATTTAGCATAACTGCAACATGCTTTTTTTCGTTTTTTTTTTTTTAAAGACTCGAAAGGACTTGAAATTCAAAGTTTCAGACTTGTGACTTGACTCGGACTTTTACACCAGTGACTTGAGACTCGACTCTGACTTGCCTGACATTACTTGAGACTTGACTTGAGACTTGAGGATAAAGACTTGAGACTTACTTGAGACTTGCAAAACAATGACTTGGTCCCACCTCTGCTATCCACAGCTCCACTTTTGGCGAAAACCAGACACACATGCTTGATACCAACTGTCGAACACGGTGGACAGCAGTCATGATTTGGGCTTGTTTAAGAGGCCAGCTTTGCTACAGCTGAAGCTTGGCTGAAGCACCAGGACAAGGATCCAAAGCACAAAAGAAAATCTACAGCAAAATGACTAAAAAAAGAAAAGAATCAAGATGTTGCAATAGCCCAGTCCAAGTCCAGACCTCAACCTGATTAGAAATCCTGCCGCAGTATCTTAAAAGAGCTGTGCATGAACGAATGCCTACAGTAAAGATGAGTGGGCCACAACCTTGTGTCTGAAAAAGTCAAACAGTCATGCATTTGGTTTTACAAGTTACTGAATCATGAGGTGTATTCAGTTTTCTTTTTCACACTACTGTGTTTTATTTTAGTTTTGAAAAAAATATTTCAGAATATCAGAATTGAAATATAAAAGCTACAAAAATAATCCCATTTCCTTTTTTATTTAGTATAATGACGGTAATTTTCTTCACAAAGTGCTAGCATTTTGCTATGGTGTTTGGTAAATTAAAGACTCATAATGGCACCAGTTAATTATAATAAACATTGAGAGCTAAATCAAAGAAAACCATATGTGTATTAAAAGCTATATAATCAAAATGACTGGGGTTCTGGTGGGTGACGGGTATTAGGTGGCTAATGCTAAACACTTTCTGCTTGTTTATCTAGTACTTATAGAACTTTATTCACTGTTGTAACTAGAGATGGCACGATACCACTTTTTTATGTCCGATACCGATATCATAAATTTGGATATCTGCCGATTCCGATATGAATCCGATATAGTGTGTTTTTAAATCAATAAAACTGTTTTTTAAATATTTTGCTGCATTTGTATAAGTTCACACTCAAGTTTAAATAAACAACAACACTAAAGAGATTCTGTTATACCTGTAAAATAATTCATAGTTCAGCAATACTGATCAATCTAATAAACTTAAACCTACTCCATCCTTCCTATTCTGGTATTTTAAAGAGTACTTCGCAGAAATATTAAGCAACCTAACTAATAGGGTTGCAAACTCCCAGCAAAGAAAATAGGGAACCACCCCCCACCTCATGATGCTTAATCGACGTAATCAACTTTAATTTGATGCAGTGTGGGGGAAAGAAAAATGCACAGAAATAATTTATTTTTCAAGAATAATTAAATAGATTCAACATCTTTCTTCTACAGAATTGCAGACTGCACAGGTGGTACCTTCCCAAAGGAAAAAGTACTAGCTTACTAGGGTATATTAGACTTAGCAGTTACTATATACAGTAATGGACTTCTATATTTTACATCAGATTAAAACTTTGGGTGTAAGATTCAGATAATTCATTATTAAAAACGAGACATTTTAAATGAGAATAAGGGAAAAAAAGTATGTCTTTGTGCCCCCTTTTCCCTGTTCATGCCCTATCGGCCCCCCTGGCTAAACTTTGCTAGATCCGCCCCTGCACAGTTACCAGCAGTCAGCTGCTTAGAAAAGGATCCTGGTCTAGAAAGTAATATTAAATAAATTCTAACAACAGCTTATCAATGTTAAACGTGCTGCTGTTGTTCAGCCGCTGGTTTCCTCTTTCTGGCGCGAAGTGGGCGATAAACAAACAAGAGAGACGGACTCGTGACAGAAAAGCCGATCAGCTGATCATTGATCAGTTTCATGATTGAAGTAGCAGCAAGAAGAGGCAGTCGCTCCATATATCGGTTGTTAAGCTTAACGCAGGAATGCTTTACAAACATTCAGAGATGAACTTACACACTTGCTTTACTTCTCTCTGGGATAACTTCATCGGAGATGAAATGCTGGTTTGGTAGCACAAATACACACCGCCGCTCTATCACGTGAGCACACTGCTCCTACATGCTACGGTTATGAGCCGAGTTACGCCATGTCGCAAGTTTTGTGAGGTGCTTTTTTTTTTAATTTAATGGATCGGATTACATTTTTTATTTCTCTCTGATATCCGATCCAGTAATTTACGTCAGTATCGGACCGATACCTAATATCGGATAGGTCCATCTCTAGTTGTAACCCGTTCAAGGTTCTCTATTCTTTATTCTTCATTCTACTAAAAAAGTGAGGGAAATGACCTTTTATGAAACCCGTTAAAGTCCATATTCATTCTGGACTATCAGGTTAATGGCACCCATTGCAAGGAAGTTCTCCCCTATTGATTAACTCTCTGGTAAGTCAATTCTGACCTATCTCTATATGAAATTCGATGGACTGATTGTAAAGGTTTCACACAGATAAGTAAAGAGAATAAACGTGATTGATCTATTTTTTTTTTTTAAATAACTAAAAGGTTATACATGCTGGTTTATTTGTGTTTCATGATATCAGAATGGGGGGAGTCTTATACAAGCTCTTGAATTCACTAAAGCCTCAGAGGAAAGGAAGAATGGCAAAACAACTGAGCTGTATGTGTAAGGCTGCCATCTACTGAGAACTGTCTTGAATTTGGACAGATCCAGGTTTGCAGTGGCAGGAACAGCGTCTGCTCCCTCAGAAAATCATGTTCCCTCTGTGCTCAGCAGTCATGGCTGAGGGAGGGTCCTGCTGAGACGAGTAATGAGGTAATTGAATTTCAGTTCATTAAGAGCTCCTTCTTGCACCTCATGTCACAATTTCATGTTTATTAAAGAACCTCGACTGTTTACATAAATCCCCATGTCAAAAGCACTTCAAGCCTGCTGCTTGAAAGCTTCAAAATTCGTGCAGTTCGAGCCACACCCCAATCAGTGATGCCACAGCAGACGTTTTGCCTTTCACAGCTACAAAAAACCAAAAAACTGCCGTGGCATCGTTCATCCAGGTGTGGGAAGAAGTGAATCTTTGAATTTTCTTTATTGCAGTATTTCTTTTTTTTCCCCCAGTAGGGAAAAACCGTCATTAGCTCCTTTGCTGTAATGTGTGTGTTTTCCGTTTCAAGTGAACCGCAGTAATAATAACAAACTCTTCTCGCCGCTGCACGAGTGCCGATCCAAACCAGCGGTGTACATGAGGAGGAGGGCTTGTTGCTAGGTTGCATATTCCTTCAGTTACAAAGCTCTTTGATACCTGCGTCGCTGTATGCTTTCACAGACATGCACCCACTTACTTGGCTCAGGCCAGGCACCTACACACGCACACATTCACAAAAGACCACACTAACACAGAGACATGCACCAGCAGGTAGGCCTGCTTTTTTCTCCCCACCCTTTTTTCCTAAATCAGGGCAACAATGGGCACGCTTCCACCCAGCAAACCATCAAGGCAGCCTTGACTTCGGGCAGCAAGACAGGACCCGTCTAACCACACTAACAAGGTGAGCAGACAGTGTGAGTTGTTGTGGCGGGTGTCTGTGCTCCTTCAGGAGGAACTGACAACAACTGGACTGGCACCACTAATAAGGTGTCAGTGCAGCTCTGCCCCACGCTCAGAGAACAGCCATGCAGCTCACACCGAAGGGCCTGCTGCACCAAGCAGGATCCAGGTATTAAAACGAACAGAGGGAAGGGTTTTGTTTTTTTCTTTTCCACACTTTCACACAAACAGAAAACACCACCCCATTCCTATCGGAGATGCTATGCACTATTTTGTGCCAGATTAGGATGGATGGGAGGAGGAAATCTTTTCCACGCACAGGCAGAGACACGTGGGACAGCTCACCAACAGACACCCGCTGTGAGGGCAGTGAATGGAAAACTGAAGTCACTTGCCTCGCCATTTAAGGGATAGGGTTGGGTTTTAAAGCCTCTACATGGGATGGTGTGCAGCTGTGCATGTGGAAGGAATCCACTGATTGGTTAGAGCAAAATAAAACAAAATTGGCACGTTTTTTTGTTTTCTTTTTGAGGAAAAATCAGATGTTATGTTGAATAAAATCAGATTAAATAATTTCTGATTAAGTCAGTGGTTCATTTATGGGGCAGATCAGACGGCCGGTCGCACGTTAGCCTCAGATGAACTTTTGAATGCATCGACACAGAATGGACTCAATTTCTAGTCTCTCAAAATTTCAGCATGAAACAGGAGGAACGTGTGCACCAGCCAGCACCTCGTCCGTATGGCATTTAGCTTTTGTATTAAGGCAAACTTTAATTAAATATAGGAACCCATCCGTGTCGGTGGTTACACAGCCTTAAATGTGTATATTTGTAAGCTGTGACCATATTAACATGAAATGCATAATACACAAAGGATGTTTTTGGGTTTTTGTTTTTTTTTTGCTTTGAGAAGGTAAAGATGAAGTGCACTAGGCTTGGCTGCTATCTTCGTTTTATTAGGCTTTGCCGCGCTGGTGAGGCTTACTTTGCAGCCTGCATTCTAATGAGAGAGAAAGCAAGGATGAAGGAAGTATGGAGGGGGGTGCAGAGGGTGGAGGGATTGTGTAACTCTGTTACATAACACAATATGCACAGCCTTCTCTCCGTCTCCGGTCCTCCTCTCTCTCTCTCTCTCTCCCTCTCAGCACCTCCAATAGAGAGAGACATGGCAGAACAAGCAGGAGGGAGAGCATGAAGGGTTTAAAAGGGTGCTGGTGTTAATGAGGGCGATGTGAAGAGATGTGCGCCTCGCTGGAAAATCATACTTCATTACGGCGCTGTTTCTAATAATGCCAGTGATGAGGAGAAGTTGTTTGGGAGGTGAGGGGACGAGGAGCGCAGACCCCCGGCTTGTCTTAGATTAAAACTCGGCCATCAAGTGGCATTCAAGTGGGTTTGCTGGGTAATTAAAGTCGATAAAATGTTATTGCTTTCACCCTCGGCCCACCTTTGGATGGCTGGGGTTGAACTGACAGGCATTTGCCAGGCTTTTTGGATGAGGACAGCTCACCAGTGGGAATCAACCTTGACACCTTAATTGCAGATTGCATGCATTACTTTGCTGATTATGAAACAAAGCAAATTTACAACATCATTTACTACTTTTCAGGCTGCTTTGCACCCAGTTTATAGCTCCCAGTACTTTTAAATTTAGTGCATAATTTATCAAATAAAACTTTTCTAGTCAGTTTTGTTTTGTTTTGTTTAGAAAGGAAGCTGGCAATTCTATTCAACATGTTTGATTCCTGCAACGTGACCTCATTTTATCGTAACAAATTTCATTCAGACTTCTTGGTCATGCAGTCCAGAATAAACAAGTTTGTATGAGAAGACTGAAAAACACTCAGTGTTGCAAAGTTTTATTTTCTTGAAGAATAATCTAATACAAAATGACAAAAGAGCCAGGAAAGTTTCAGTTTCTTTCACACTCTTAAAGTATATTACAAAGTACAGCACAGTCAACATTTCCACTGAAGCTTCTACTTGTTTTTTCAAACAACTTTCACTTCATGAATAGTTTACTTTCACACAGAACGTCTCCTCCGTCTTCTCCTCCAGGTTGTTCACGTAGACCAGGATGTCCACTGATCCGGGACTCTGGCTCGTGGCAAACCGCAGTCCGATGGTGTAACTCTCTCCCCCTCCAATCTGAACATAGTAAAAATAACACATAATTTTATTTAGATCTTTATCTTTTTTTTCTTATTAAAGCTGACCTGTCTGCCCATTCACACGTTTAATAATAAATCAATCATTTTTGTTTTGAACTACATTGTTCACAAAGATCTGCCCCAAGATAAAAACCCCGAATAAATGGCAGTCACTGAGACTGATTTGGCAGCACGGTGTCTCAGTGGTTAGCACTGTTGCCTCACAGCAACTAACATGGCTTCCTGTGCTTGCTCTGGTTTCTCCCACGATCAAAAACATGCTGTTAATTCCATCGGTGTGCCCTGGACCATGGCTCTGGGTTTAACTAGCCGCTGGTCCCCAGGTGCTACGCTGTGGCCGCCTGCTGCTCCTAATGCTTAGGATGGGTTAAATGACTTTCCTGACAGGGATCAATAACACTGTCTGATGTTACCTGTTAACATTATTAGAGCTGTAAACCAGTTATAGCTGTGATTCCCTTTTTCTAGACTAGATCATTTACACTAGATTAACCATATATACTTCACTGTGCTCATGTAGCCACGGTGACAGAGCCAGACTTCTGAATGAAAACCCCCACTCATACTTCTGAGATGAAGACAATGCCTCAGAGTGAAAAAATACGTATCCTACAACACATTTAAAAAACTGAAACCAATATATACCAAAGGTGACATATCACAATACAATATTATCACAATACTTCACTCACAATACAATATTATTGCAATATACTGCAATAATATATATTGTGAGTTACTGATAGTACAACAAATAGTTGTAAGAAATTGTTGAAAATCACATATCTGTTGCTGTCTACATAGACAGAAATTCACATTTAACATAATTCTATTTACTTATTACGTCAGCAACCGTTCTGTATGAATATAACCAAGATTATTACCAGCTGGCAGCCAGTTGAAATGAATCCCCTCAATTCAGACTGATGGCAACATGTTTGGAAACCTGAGCATTTATAAATGAGACGGCAATTATTTGCAAACCTTCAACAATCTCTCTGAGAGTGACTGCAGCCAGCCCAGGTCAGACTGCCACTGTTTGCAGAAAGATCACCTCCTATCAGGTGACCCAGGTATCGCCTTGTGATTAATCTTAGGCTCTAGGCAACATTTAGACACCAGTAGTTGTTCAGCTGTTTTTTATGTTTTAACTTCTTTATTACAGTTTATTTGGTATCTGTGTATCAATACAACGTTGCAATGCACAATATTGTGATACTGTTCTGTATTGATTGTTCCCTTACCTCCTAAGATATACAGAGAACCTACTTAACAAATTAAATACAACTGCCATGCAAAAATAGTGAGCTCTGGTTCTTTCACATGGAAATATGCATCTAAGTGTTTAATCGCATGTTTTGTGACTACGGTGACCTCATTTCAGTATCCAATTAGTTTCCTTCTTCCATGCAGTAATTAGACAATAAACAGAGTGTATTTCAGTTAGATTTGAAGGTATTTTACTGATCTGACTCAAAAATGAAAACATTTCTCAGGACAAAAATGACCCATATATGGAGCAAATGGTTATCCACACTGTTTTAATGCTTACCATCGCTGTGGGCATCTCCTTTTCAGGCATGTCTAAAACACAATTATTAAATGAGGAAGCACCAGTTGTTCTAACCTCCTGACTGCCTCTGTGGAAAGTCTAGTATTAGAATTTTTTATTTGTATGTTGTGATTGTTTTTCTGTTCAGGCATCACAGTGAGGTAGATCTTTAACAGGTGTTTTTTTTGTTACTTTCTCACTACTGTAGATTGACCAGAAATATTTCCTTCTACTCTCTGTAATAGCCAACAACAGAAATATGGGTCAATTTAAGGGATTTATGCTGTAATCTTTCCCACAAGCATGGCAGTATTGATCTCTGCTTCGCCTTTCCTCCTGACAGCTGGTTTTATCACGGTGAGGTAGTTATGTCAAAAAAGAGAAAAGTGTCTCCACATTTGCCTAATGCCACAGGCATGGTAAATTCTTTATAAGACACCTGGAGCTTCACTGACAAGATGGAAAAAACAATGGGCTGTTTTTCACTTGGCTCACCCTCCCTGTCTAATTGATGCAGTGTCTTCTGGCCAACAACAATGAGACTCTTTAATAGTTTATGTGAAAACAGGCTCCCCTCGCCTCTCATTCATTTATTTCTTAATTTAAAATGATAGTTTCTCATTTGTTTTAGCATTTTATCACACCTCACTAAATTAAAGGCAATGACAGCAGTGTTTCATGTCTGAATGTGAGCAAATCAGCTTTTAGAGACACTGAGGCTGACCGCACAATAATAAAACAGCAGCACTAATGACTTTGTAATATTCTTTGCATTCAGTTCTGAAACCCGACAAGAAAGCCATTTACGGAGGAATGAGCAGTCAACATAAAAGACTAGAAATTATTGATGTCTTGTACTCACCTGTCAGGATGACAAGAAAGTCAACAGTATTGCTTTGTATATTCACGACTCATACACTCATATTTTCTACAATAAGCCTTTTGGTCAAAACAGTAGCGTTGTTATGCCATAACCCATTTATGATTTTGACTGGGAGGGCATGAAAGCTGATGACAGGGCCTGATACCAGAAGAAACTTGGGGAAAAAGATCCAGTACAATAATATCTAACCGCTTGCCTCCTACACGGCAGCTCCATCATATCGGTTGTAGATGAAATCTCCATCAGAATGTCAGAAGACTTAACTGCTTAGACACACAGGAAGCACTTTAGCCTAGTTTTTTTCTAAAATCTGTCAAAAAGAGTTTCGTTTTAGTCAAAGTGTGTCAGATTATACGTGGTCAGTAGCACCGCTGGTTAAAGCTAATGTTATTGACATCAGTTACACCATCATAGCAACATATGTACCATTACTCCGTGAAACAAAACTATCTGAGCAGCTTTTGTTAAGGAGGAGGGTTCTTTCCTTCTAGTCACTAATTAAAGTATTGATTTTACTCTTAATGGGGGTAAGAGAAGTGGATGGCCTCCAGTCTCATTTTACCTGGAATTTATCCTCTTTGAACTGGAGCAGATCTGGATGGTCAGAGCGAAGCAGGAATGTACGGCTGCTGGTGTACGGATTGGTGTAGGTGATTTTTCTGGAACTGCCACGTCCACCGCCAACTGGAACGCATACTTCAAAAGCCTGCAAATACACACACACACACACACACACACACACACACACACACACACACACACACACACACACACACACACGTGTTATAGCATCAAACCTTCTTTGGCACAGAGGAATGAGGGAGGGATTGAAATGTCTGAAAACAAGAGCTGAGAAAACTGCAGGATTCATCCAAGTGCACCAGATGATTTGATGAAGTATCCAACAAAAGGAAGCCCATGGCTGCCTACAGTGAAACTGCAAGAGTAAATGAACTTGAACAGTTTGTATGTGTGATCTGAATGTGATTTGATACTTCAAAGTAATGGTACAAAGCTGGCAGGATAAGCTGGCTGCCTGTGAACTGGTGTAATGAGCATTTGTACAGCGGCCACAGTGGATGGATCCGCATGTTTCATTTGGCACAGATTTTACACCTGGTGCTTCCCTCACTTTTATCCAGTCTTGGTACTGGCACTAAGAGTACGCTAGCCTATGACCCCTTAAAGCTGGGTTTGTGTTCCTGCCAATCTCAAACCAGGGATCTTTTGCATTTAATGCAAATGTGTTAACCACTACACTACCACTACCACTAATGAGCATCTGTAAAGGGATGTCCACTGAAAGAAATACTTTCCTACAGTGGTTGGCATACACCTGACAGCAAGAAGATCATGGATTTGAATTCAACAACTGTCTGGTGGCTTTCTATGCCGAATTTTCATGTTTTATCCGTGCCTACATGGGTCCTCTCCATGTACCCCAGCTTCCACCCACAGGTCATGCTCATTAGCTTAACTGTCAATTCTAAATTGGCTATAAGTGTAAACGTGAGTCTGTCTCTCTGTGTTAGCCCTGCAATAGACTGGCAACCAGTCCAGGTTGTGCCTTGCCTCTCACTCTTTGACAGCTGGGAATCCAACCTAGATAGGTCACCACACAGGGAAGACATACAGCCATCCTATGGCCAAGACTGGCTTCAGATGCTTATTTCATGGTTTTAAAGTAATGTTTGGCAATCCCTGACTTAAAGCAAGATAACTTTATGTAATGTGAGATGATAAATAACCACTGCAATACCCTTTAAGCATTACATTTTCTTTGTTTTGTTGTCAGAGAAAATGTGATTGTTGTCAATCACTTGATTGTTTAGCATTTTAGGAGAAGTGGATATTTGATCAACTTAAATTGATTTCATTTGATTAAATGTATATTTCTGCTGTGTAGTGCATAAGAAATATGTTCTGTACACAACAGGCAAAAGAAGAATTTAGTACTTTACCTATAATGCATAAAGCATAATCCAGTCAGCCAGTTAGGTACACAGTCAATTGATTAGACATTTGATTGAGAAAGGCAGAGAAGAGCATTATTAAAGACAATTGGATCTAAGCACTGGTCTGCTGCTCTTTATAAAGGGATTGGGAATGTTGAGCTGGCCTTGGGAAGTACGCGGATGATTCAAGTATTGAATCTGTTACAAATACAAGTACTATAAAAATGAAATCATGATGTCAAATCTTCTGTCTTCTTCTTAAATATTTTTTTTATTTCATACACTGATATCCTTCAAACGCATGTCCAGAATCCTTCAAAGCCAAAGCCAGTTTGTTGGTAGATTGTGGTGTGTTAGGTTAGTAATGGTTACCCCTGCTGGAAAGCTGCAGATGATAGCTGGTAATCTTCTTTCTGCACAGGCAGTATTACTCCCAGTGTTATGTAAAATTGGGGGTTCCCTTTTAAATCACTAGAGCTTCACAAAGTGATGATAAAATGAGAGGCAACCATAATGCAGTTTATTAACACAACACTGTTGCATAAGGAACACATTTGAAAGGCAAATTTAGGTCATTGACTAAATGTGCACAGTGCTTACAATGCTAATGTTACGAGTACAGAGCGGAGAGTCCAAAGAGTTGGAAAATCCCAAATCCCAAAAAGGTTGATAATGAAATATACTCTACAACACTGGTGAGACAAAACTAGGGGGCACAAACACTTTTATTGTATTGATATTGTGGTAGATTATTGCCGTACAAGTTACCAAGCTAGGCAGCTAGCTGCTTGGTAGACACTGTCCTGCTTTTCGAAAAAGATGAATGACTGAGCTCCTGTAGGTGCCTGGGAAGGGTTAGCATGTTACCTTTAAGCAGAATCAAGCTTCTAGCTTTAGCTAGTGCTTTTTTCAGAGAAATGCATTTTGTTATTTAACCAACAGCAGTGCAAAAATGATTAAAACATTGTCCTTTAATGACTGGGAGGGGGAGCGCTCAAGTTCAAGGGAGACCTTTAATTAACACATCAACCACATTTGCAGCAGAGCGGTGTGATGAGCAGGTCTGCAAATCTGACGCTTTCGTGCTGTAGTGTTTGGCTTTCAAACAGACACCTGGAACTGTATTTAACACACTGTTCTGCTGCTGCTGCTGCTGCTGACACAGTGAAGAAAAGGGTAAAAACCCGGGTTGCCAAATGTGCCCCACTGGATAATGATGGCCACTCTGTCAGAAGGGCAACACAAAGGCCGATACCCATATGAGGAAACGATAAAAACACAAGATTTTTTTAGGGTCCTACCTTGGACAGCACAGGACGGTGAACATTGAGACAGAGCAGCCACGCGGTGACCAGCCGCTGCTGCTCCACATCTACCGCGTTCACGTACAGAAAGCGGCTGCCAGCCTGCCATGGCTGCACCTTCAGCTGGAGCTCCTGCACTGCTGCAGGAGGCAAAACAAACACACCCGCTGGGTCCACCTAAAAAGAAGGCAAAGGCCATTAAAGTTTATTGGGTTTGGCAAGTGGACTGAGAAATGTGTCGACCAAGTGACAAAAAGAATGTGACAGTGTTCAAAGAGAAGAGATACATTTAATAAGAAATGGAAGAGGGACAGAATTAATGGAAAAGATGCTTAACAGAGTCAGAGGAAGGTAAAGGAAGTGTGCAGATTAAAGGAGAGTGGGTGAGAGAAAGGGTGAATGAGGTTCAATAAAAAAAGGGGGGAGGCAGACAATGAAATGAGAGAAGTAGAGGCAGGAAAGTGACAGAAATAAGAATGTGGGAATGAGATTTACTGTGCAGCTCCTTTTCAATCTGTTGAGAAAAGCAAAGCTATTCACTGACGCTGAGCTTTATCCTGCTTTATAGAACTCCTCCAATGCATTCCACTGTGAGCTAACCTGCCGCGAGTCAGATCAAAGCAGCTGCTCATGCGTACGCCGAAATCTTTAAAAAATACATCTGTCGCTTTTTCAGCCAGTACCCTATTTCTAAAGGTAAAACATGTTTGGGTCATACTGTATGCACCCGTGGTGGTTGTGACAGTCTATCACTTCTCTTTTTTTCTCCATGAATGCTTATAAAATGCCCTTTTATTCCAACTCTGAGGAAGAAGTATTGTCATGCTCCCTCTACTCTTGTACTCAGTTATGAATAAGAAACAATCTATTAAAAATAGAGGGCAATGTGACACTCCTGGAGCATATTTTCACATGTTCAGAGTGCATAAAAGCCACTGCTAATTTTTTTCAAATTGTATCAAACTGGGTCCCGACATGATCTGGCATGAAGACAGGAAGTAACGAGGGAACCTAATAAAATGAAATGAAACCCCATAAAAAGACCTATTATGCTGTCAATCTGCATTTGCATGTTCTTGACAATGATTCAAATCTTAAACTGGAGGTATTATAAGGGAAGGAATTGCTTCCATTTTTTTTCCTTTTGCTGCTAAGAGAACAATTTGCATTAAATCACTTTAGATGAGCAACTTCAAAATTGCTCACGATAAAAAGATAATTTGTCAAGAATAAATCCCTCAACATTTTTTTTAGATAAGTGAGATTTATGCATTTTTTTTGTCCTGTATGTTGAGTGTCGTCTGCATCAGTCGGATTTTGTCCAATTGAAAAAGAACACAATACAGCAAAAGCCTAATTTTAGTTCGAACATGCCACTTTCACATATAAAAAATGCATCCAGACCCAAGCACCCTTGATGACTAAGATGCTGCTCCAGTCTCTGAACCACAAGCTAATGTTAAGTGGCGGGGGAAACAGAGAGTGACAGGACAGGGAATGTGTACGGGTGGTAGAGAGGGTGTAACGCATAGTTCATCACCTCAGACTACTACTGCTGGTTGCATGCTCTTGATCTCTTTTCAACTTGACTCAAAACAAGAATTATATATTCAGCTGAAGTGCTATGAACGCTGGATTAAATAACTAGATTCCTGGGACTCATAAAGAATTGAACGGAGCTCTCCACTAGAGGTCTTCGTGGGTCTAAAACCAAAACCGGACCGATGGAACTAAATGAGCCCAATGTGCAAAAATTAATTTTAAACATTAAGTGCAACAGGATCCTAAAGGGACCCACATAAAGCCAAAGGGAAGCAAGACCTCATCCAAAATCCAGTTGACTAACAGAGAGTCAGAACAACATCAGCAGGAGCACGATGCTCCAGCACTTAAAGGGCAGCTGTCATCCAAAAAAGCAAAAATACATGTTATTTTTCTTTCACTTCACACATCTGCCACAAAGCAACAATTTTCTACTGCAATGGTTGTGATGCACACAAGATCTGAGCTACAGAAGAGGGTCAGTTTGGCTATGTCTATTAGACAAGTGGATCCAAGTGGCACAAAGCAGCTTTACCGACCTGCTTTTTTTTTTTTTTTTAAATGTGTTGTTACTACATTATTTTTTTTGTAACGGACAGCCAATCAGAAGAAAGGCGACTTAAACTAAAGGGGATGGGAGCTAAAACAGCTTGTTTCAGAGAGAAAATGAACACAGGGGTTGCACCAAGGCCAGGTATAGAGTAAATACAAAGTCTTTTGAGGAGTGAATCATTCAAAGGTGCTTTAGTAGAATCTAAGAATAAAAATATGCAGTGTGAAATGAGCATAAAAAGCCCACTTTAAAACATTTTTCTTCACTTTTTTTTTTTTTTTTAAATCTCAGGTTAATAAAATAATGACTTCACTAGAAGACATGTGAGTTGATTTTAGTTTTGATGAATCTTTAAATCTTGATAGAGGCCTGAATCCCACGCTGCAGAGAACATGTGCACATTGTTTACTATTTCAAAATAGTGCGTTTAGTGACAATCGTACCTGAATCTCGCCGGGGTGTGATGAGAAACACTTGACCTTACGGATAGCCTGCGTTCCCCTCAGAACGAGTGACTGACAGCTCCGCTGGCCAGTCACACAGCTGACGTCCACACGCTCCAGGAAGTGCACGTAAATCTGCCAGATCTGGGAGGGCGCTGCCATCCACTTATCACTACAGAGGAAAAACATCATCAAGAACAATTAAACTAAGGCCCCCTGGAGATGCAGCCGGTGCAGCACGGGGTAAGAGATGAGGAGGGCTGATCTACGGCTGTGCTAGCATTTTAATAAGCAGAGCCATCAACATCATCCTCACACTGCTGAGATGAAAGGAATTCAGTCTCAGTGGCCCTAGCTGACTCAGAGTGGGAGGCGATGCAGTCACCTACTCAGGTCTGCTCTGAGACAACAGCTCTCATAAAGCGTTTGTGGTTATTTGGAATAGGATTCAAGTGATATGGGGTTTTGAGGGCAAACACGTCATCTGGAGGGTTGAAGCTAAAATATTTTCACAGTGATATCGTCAGATATTTTTTTTAAATGTTAGAAATCAAATCCAGATCAAATTCACAAATGTATTTGTGTGTAATTTGCTGGTAATCGGGTTGGCTGCTCGACACTTGGGTGAAAAATTAAAGAATGCTCAACCACTAATGCAAGGGGGCCAAATGACTGTGTTACAGCACTTGGGACTGGTTTATACTGCAGTATTAGAGGACAGTATTAGACATGAAATGAAGAAGCAATGTGTCTTCTGCAATATATTTTATTAGTAAAATAAATTAGCTATACAGTATGTGCTCTTCTTGATGGAAGCACGTTGTAATATAAAGATTCTAAACCACAGATGTCAAACTAATCTTACATCGAGGGCCACACACGGCCTACTTTGATCTTAAGTGGGCCGGACGAATGAGCCTTTGTGTCAGCAAAAAGACGTTTAACTACACATTTAATCCCTGAGATATCTTATCATAAGACAACAAAGTGCAGGTTCTGGTAGCTAATGTTTTCTCAATGAACCAAAAATATAATGTTTCATTTCTGCCATTTAATTGTTTATACTGTATATTACTTTATGCACGGCTGAAAGGGTTGTCTTTATCAGCTGGAAAAATTTTCCAAAGCTGTCCAGAGGATCAGATTGGAGTCTTTGCTGAGCCAATTCTGGCCCCTGGTCCTTATGTTTGACACTCCTGTTCTAAACATAACCATTAGTACCATTAGTAGTGCTATGCACATATCTGTGGTTAGGATTGTATATTGTGTGAAAGAGTGCATGTGAATGAGCATATGCATGATGCAATCCATCATTTCCACTAAGTGACAGAGGAAAATGAGGAAAACAATGAAATCATGTGAAACGAGGCAAAATGCTTTTATATTCATGTCCTCAGAGTTAAACGACAGCTCTCTGATATTTAATAGAAAACAAGTATTTGTATATCACATTAAAAACAAGGTGTGCATAATCCTGATGGAGATTAGGCAAACTGGACGATGGACTGTGGAACTGCAGGCAGCCAGAGCATGAAACCTCAGTCTGATTAGTTAATTGATTCAAGCCTGCATGAACAATTTAATTATTGCAAAGATGAATGCTTCTTCAGGCTAAGCTCTGTGCGTGTGTGTGTGTGTCTGGCCAGTAAATAATACATACGTGAAAACCATTACAAAGAACATTTTTATGTGTGGACTGGGACTCCCTGGCACTTTCAAGTACACATCTTGAGGCTCTCCTGGTGCCTACAGATAGAAACAGATAAAAGGTGGAAGAGTAGAGGGGAAAAAAAGGCAAAAATAAAAAAGACCCCACATTGGCACTACAATAGTGTAAAGGCACGACACAAGGGCAAGCCTTTTCTTCTATCAAAAGAGCTTGTAATCTATCAAAAATGAGCTAGAGTTCTGTCCTGATTACGTTTTGTAAAAAAGAGACAAACATGTCAGAAGGAAGCTCAAAGAATTACACTTTATGTTGAATCCAATCCTTCAAACAGAACTGGCTGATGATGGTTTTGTGACATTTTGAGATGAGATGATGAGATGAGATAGCCTTTATCCTCACACTGTCAGTATGCAGTAGCTTGATTTGTTGAAGTCTCTGAGATAATGATGCAGACATATGTTTGCCTTTGACCTGCTTATTTTCCAATGTGTAAATGTTAGATTGTATACCTATAGGATACTTACCTTGTAGTGTCCTGTGTTAGCACTTAACTATATTTACCTGAGGATTACATGACAACCTAATAAGAGGTTGTTGTTGTTTGTGTGTGTCTTTATGGTTTCACTCCAATTCAGTGATGTCAGTTTGATGTGATTGCTATGAATGAAGCCATTAAAGGAGCAAGCACGCTCACTTTAATGGCTCTTGAAAAGAAGTTTGGCTGGCTGTTTATCTATGGTCACACTCAGGGAGGACAACACACAAAGAGACCAGTGCAGCTAGAATAAAGTGCTTTCCCTTCCAAACAGTTATCAGTTCAGTAATTAACCCTGTTAATATTTGTATGTTAATTGCAGAAGGAATTAAATCCAATGTCATTCACTCACCAGCATCCTTGTTTGGCAGATGATATTAGGGTCACTGCAGCGGACAGAAACATGAGCATCTGGGTTGATAGCTGGTTTTCCCAACAAGAGGCAGGAAAAAACAAATATAAGATCAATTTACTATTTACTATAAATTGTTTTTATTATAGTTCAGAACATCAAGCCAGTCATAAAAGCCAATCAAACATTTTCTTGATTTTAAACTTTCATTTCTTGTTTTTCATTTCCTGCTCTGCATCCAGATACTTCTCTCTTCTTATTACCCTTTTTGTTGACAGAAACTGCACTGATATTGAAAAGTTGTTTCTGTTGATATTTAGTAAAAACATAATAAAGTGAAGGCAGAATACATTACTCATTCCCATTTCCCACATAAGCTGTCAAAATTGTTTTCGCCTTGTGCGTGTGAACATGTGATTCACATTTATGCTCACACAGGAGAGTAAGTCAGTATGAGAACTGAAGGTATATTTTAATCTTCATTTGATATATTGATTAAAACTGGAATATATGCAAACGACTAATTTCAGCACAGTTCAGAAAGCAAGAAATATGAGCTGAAGGACGAGGAATACTTGGCTCATGGGGGATAGCCAGGGTAATCTGTACAACCTGCAGGGTCGTGCCAGACTGGCAGGCGGATGGCCTTTTTAAGGAAACAGAGCTCGGGGTGGTAAAGTCGGAAAGTCTGGTCAACGACATGGGGCGTTGGCTCCACATTCACTTGGCAGATGGCCATTGGCTTTCCATCTTCTGCTTTGAAAGTAACCTGTGGAGATAAAGTGAAAATTCAGCATTATTAGCAGCATGTCACTTCCTCACCTGATAGTCTGATATTCAGTGCATTAAAACAGGTTTTGCATCATAAGGTAGTTTAAGATTCATTAGAAGCTTCAAGTTACTACCTCGCATTGCAAATACATTACATGTAAGTTGTGCAGTTTGACCAGAGGGGTTTCTGGAAATTTAAAGAAGGTATCCAGTACTGGAAACAAAAAAAACTACACGTAGAAAAACTTTGGTAAAACAAATCTGTGTAGCAGGAATACATATCTTTCATCTATCGTGTTCTAGTGTTTAGAGGTAAATCTAAAAGTAAACAACTGAAGTTTTGGAAAGTTCACTAGTAGTTGTGTAAGTCAAAGTTAACCAGGCTACAGCAAATACTTTCAACATAATCATTTTCTCTTCCAAACAAGATTAGTTAAATAGACTGATTTAAAACCTCTAGGGCTCCTGCGCTGCCAGATTTCTTACTGGAATTAATAGGCAGGTCGTGTATACTAGGTAGTAACAGCACAAACTGGTTTCATTAGTTCAACAGGGCTTTTTCCTCCTGATTTCTCTCTGTGTGCCATGTTTTCTTCCTGAAGCAGTTCATTTCTAAACAACATATACAGGCTTTTTAAAAACAGCCTTGGGGAAACTTTATATTAAAATTCACCAGAGAGTATTATGATGATGGAGAAAGCTGTACACTAGAATATAAAAGTTGCTTGCAATCTGACTGCTGAAACCCCCACAGACTGACTGAATGTGCTTTGAAGATTGCTGCATTAACATAGCCCCCAGGAGTTGTTTGAATCAACACAAATGTGTTCATACACATGTAGTCATTCTGCACGGTTATATATGATAACTGGCACATACATCAGAGCGGCATATGAAAACACACTGGAATTGCTCATTCCTGCTCACAAAGCGTCATATTTTAGGAAAACTAGTGTGTGCTGCTGTGACTTCACTGTCGGAGACAGTTTCTGCTACAGCTGCCGGACCACAAACTGTAGGTCTGATAATCCAACCATCTATTCTCTTAACCACTTATCCAATTCAGAGACAGTGGAGTCATATGACAAGAGGAGGGTACAGTCTTTGTATTTGTCACACTTAAGTGTTTCATATCATCAAACAATAATATCAGACAAAGATAACCTGAATAAATGCAAAATTCAGTTTTAAAGGATGATGTCATTTATTAAGAGAAAAAAAGTTATCCAACCCTACCTGGCCCTTTGTGAAAAGGTAATTACCCATAAACCTAATAAGTGGTTCTTGGCAGGAAGAACTGCAATCGAACATTTATGATAACCGGTAATGAGTCTTTCACATCTCTGTGGAGGAATTTTGGCCCAACTCTTCTTTGCAGAATTGTTTTAATTCAGCCACGTTGAAGGATTTTCAAGCATGAACAGCCTGTTTAAGAACATTCAAAAACACTTCAATCTGATTTTAATCAGGACTACGCCACTTAAAAACCTTCATTTTAGTTTTTTAGGTCCAATCAGAGGTGGACTTGTATACTTGAGCTGCAGGGCATGAACAGAGAGCAGAGAGCAAAATTCATGGTTCCATCAATTACAACAAGGCGTCCTGAAGCAGCAAAGCAGGTCCAGCCCATCACACTACCACCACCATGTTTGACTGTTGGTATGGCATTTCTTTTGTGCTCTTTTTATGAAATTCTGTGTTAGTTTTTTGCCAGATGTAATGATGTGCAAACCTTCCAAAAGTTCATCTTTTGTCTGATTACTCTATTAGTTCCCAAAAGTCTTGGAGATCATCAAGATTTTCTTTTCGGTCAGCAGTTTTCACCTTTAACTCTTCCATGGAAGCCATTTTTGCACAGTCTCTTTCTTATTGTTGAATCATGAACTCTATCTTAACTGAGAAAAATGAGGTCTACTGCTCTTTAGATGTTGTTCTTGGTTATTTTGTGACCTCCTGGATGAGCTGTAGATGAGCTCTTGAGGCAAAGGAAGATTTACCACTGCTCTGAGTTACAGTATCTCTATCTGTGGCTAATGGCTCTCACCGTGGATCACCGGAGTCCCATAATGTCTGTCATTGACATCTATCAGATCTATCAGTCTATCTGATAGATCTGATAGATTTGTCGACTTTGTTGCAAAGATTTCCATTTCTGAAAGGTTATAAACCATCCTGATATTTTTAGCCAACCTCTACCACAAAATAAGGTCAGTTGATTGAAAGAACTTGAATAGCACAAGCCAAATATTTTGATCAATAACTGTTAAGTGATTACTGAATTCAGTCACAATAATGTGTTACATTCTAATGCATCACCCCAGGTAACAACTAAAAACTTTTAAAAAAATGGTTTCTGTCCCACCTCCTGCATTCCCACCTGCTGTGCTAGAATTAAAAAAAAGATTACAAAATAAATAAATAAATAAAGGAACACTACAGCAACTGATTAAAACAGACTCAAATTTCAGCCACGAGGAATGCCCTACACTCTGAAGTTAACTTCCCACAATCTGGTCATTAAACACACAGCAGCTGTCCAAATCGTTGATGCGTCAGATTTGCAGGCTAATGCTGACCTACAAGAGCGGCCCATATCTGGCTCTGGTGATGTGTGCTGACTGACAGCCGTGCCAAAGCTGGCATCCTGACAGCGCTGCTGTTGGGACTTGTCAGTTTTAGCGGGACACAGATTTGATCCAGACCCGACCTCTTTGACCTCCTGACAGGATTTTTGCTCAGAGCAGCAGTGCTGACACCGGCACACAATACGCACAAACTGCAGGCAGACACACACACGCACGCTTGGCAGACTGGCAAATATTTCATCAGCTTGTGCAATGTGAGAGCTTCTGGGTACTGTACTCTACACCAACAACAGGATTATTGTAAGGTCCTGCAGGTTAGCGAGAGGTGATGAATATATTGTTTTTCAGCACATTCAGGCTACATTCCAATAACGTGAGATTTAAGCTCCAGTATTTAACAAGAAGCCTTAAGTTTCGTTTTAATGAATTCCATAAGAAACAGCATTTAATTTTAGTGACAACTGCAGCACAAAGAATATTCTTTCACGTGGTGATGTGGAGGACTTATCTATAGTACAGCCCAACAAGCCTGTTCACAGTGTTTCTCCCTCCTCTAACCGTCTTACATATTATAAACAGCTGAATAAGTTCTTAATACTGTCAAATAACTTCAGAGTAATACTGTATATGCATGGTTCATTTAAAGTAGATTAACCAGACGTGTCAAGCTGTCGTCTAGCCTGGGATAGTTTAACTCTCCACCCTGACATTTGCCAGTTGGAGAAGATAAACAATGTTCAGTAAGATAAAAGTGATTTTCAGCATATAATTTTGCTTGACAATCTTGTCTGGCTAGCGTAACTTTTTTAATAGTCGACACTTCAAAGTGTTCTTTGGGTCTGTGCTGTGACTGTGCAGGAAAGAATAGGAGAGGAGAGGAGGGAGGAGGCGGTGCACTGCCACTCCTCAGAGAGTTGTCTGGGAGTGCGGGTACAGTGGATGTTGTTAGACTTTGGGATCTAGCAGGAGGTTAACCCAACTAAACTGCAATCACAAGTAGAGATGGCACGATACCACTTTTTTTATGTCCAATACCAATACCATAAATTTGGATATCGGCCGATACCGATATAAATCCGATATAGTGTGTTTTTTAATTAAAACTGTTTTTTTAATATCTTGCTGCATTTTGTATAAGTTCAAATTCCAGTTTAACAAAACAAACAAACACTAAAGCTATTCTGTTATACCTGTATGCAAAAAATACACTGCACCCAAAATATTTCATACTTCAGCAATACTGATCAATCTAATAAACTTAAACCTACTCCATCATCCCTATTCTGGTATTTTAAAGAGTAAGCAACCTAAATTAATATGGTTGCAAACTCCCAGCAAAAAAATAAAATAAAATAAGGAACCACCCCCCACCCTCCACCTCATGATGCTTAATCGACGTAATCAACTTTAATTTGATGCAGTGTGAAAAGAAAAATGCACAGAAATAAATTATTTTTCAAGAATACTTAAATAGATTCAACATCTTTCTTCAACAGAACTGCAGACTGCACACATGGTACCTTCCCAAAGGCAAAAGTACTAGCTTACTAGGGTATATTAGACTTAATAGTTACTATATACAGTAATGGACTTCTATACTTTTTACATCAGATTAAAACTTTGGGTGTAAGGTTCAGATAATTCATTATTAAAAACTAGACATTTTAAATGAGAATAAGAAAAAAAAGTATGTCTTTGTGCCCCCTTTTCCCTGCTCATGCCCTATCGGCCCCCCCTGGCTAAACTTTGCTAGATCCGCCCCTGCACAGTTACCAGCCATCAGCTAAGTAGAAAAAGATCGTGGTGTACAAAGTAATATTAAATAAATTCTAACAACAGATTATCAATCTTAAACGTGCTGCTGTTGGTCAGCCGCTGGTTTCCTCTTTCTGGCGCGAAGTGGGCGATAAACAAACAAGAGAGACGGACTGACAGAAAAGCCGATCAGCTGATCATTAATCAGTTTCACGATTGAAGTAGCAGCAGGAGAGGGAGGGAGAGAGAAGAGGCAGTCGCTCCATATATCGGTTGGCAAGCTTAACGCTGGAATGCTTCACAAACATTTAGAGATTACACACTTGCTTTACTTCTCTCTGGGATAACTTTGGGATGAAATGCCAGTTTGGTAGCGAGGCACCAAATGCTGAACCAGACAACAGATCTCGCATGCCACCGCCGCCCTATCACGTGACGCACAGTGCTCGGTTATGAGCCGAGTTACGCCATGTCGCAAGTTTTGTGAGCTGCTTTTTTGATATTTAATGGATCGGATTACATTTTTTATTTCTCTCCGATATCCGATCCAGTAATTTAGGTCAGTATCGGACCGATACCGATACTTAATATCGGATCGGTACATCTCTAATCACAAGCTTTATAATATGTGTCGCGTTTAAGGCACTTTCATCTTTCTCAGCTCACCTGAATCAAATGATCAGTTTATATAGCCAAATATGGGAAAAAGTGTAGATCTCAGTTCTAAAGCTTGCGTTACGGCAGAGAAACATTTACATTAAAGTGCAAAGTGAAGAGCAGATGCACTCTGCACTTTAAATTCAGCCTGAAGAAAAACAAATCAGGGACTGAGAGGCAAAAGACTTCAGATATATAATATAAAAATGGTTTAAAGCATAAGTAACACATTCTGTACCTTGATAGTTTTGGCAGCAATAATATTGGACAGATTCTTCTTGGCCACCTGGGAACCTCTGGCTGTAGCCTTCAGGCTTGGTCCCTGTGAGGATTTGATAAGAAGCCCACATTTGTTATCAAAAATGAACATCTACCCCAAAAAAAACATAGCAAAAGAGCACAAAGAAAAATTGCATTTGCACATCCAGTAAGAAAACTGTATACAATCACGATAAGCAGAATATAACCAAAGGGTTTAAAAACTACCTTCATCTAGAAGAAGATAAGAGCGCAGCCAATCTAAATGACATTTATTTTGAACTGTACTTCTGGCATCAAATTAACTACAAAGACTGGGTTGGTTTTATGTGTGTAAAACGTGCCCTTGAAATAGGTCGGCTTTGGTTACAGAAACCTTGAGGTGTACTGACATTTATGCGACTGTTACATAAACTTTCATCATGCTCCACCTCTTACTCCCATTTTTTTTAAATGACATAAGATCAGTATATGAAAGAAGATTTTTTTATAGGTTCACACAAGTTACTTTGATCGTTCATCTGTAGTGATAAAAAATGTGGTGACTGCTTCTTACTGTAAGACAAATCTAAACATTTAAAGGACTCAAGAAAAACAACTGATTAAAAAAAATATATCTAATTTTGTCTAACATCCTGCAGCCAGAAATAGTTACCAATCCAAGAATGTGGTTTTTCCTTACAGAGCAAGTTCACACTTTATAAAACATGCTGTGAGAGTGCACCTTTATTCTGCACCATACCTGAAGGGCCATGGTGTGGTCGCAGAGGAAGCTTTGGTATTTCAGGGGCACGTGGAGGCTCTCTTTGGGCCGGAGGTAAACCCTAGGACCTGGAGCACCCTGCTCCGAGTGGAACATGTTTTCCTCCAGCGGGGTAGAAGTTCTGGTTAGCGCTTTGAAGTAACGCCACTCCTCAGTGTTTGTGATGACACTGGATGAAAAGATTAAAGGCCACAATTGAGATGAAAGGAGGCTCTTACATATTTTTAAAGAGATCTATCAGGGGATCAGAGCTGGACTTGTTACGTGGACAAGATCCCTCATTGCAGAATACTACAGCGTTTATTACAAGCTATGACGAGATTGTGCCGAGAGGAATATAGAAGAATAAACCCTATGCTGAAGATTCAACTAAAATCAGGTGCAAAAAATTAATGTAGAGAAGAAGAAGCATTAAGTTGTCATTTGATTGTATATTTAGAGTCAACCGCCATCACTTTTTAAACTATTGTAATTATTGTATTTTTTAATTACTGAAGTAAATGTCTCATCTAGATAAAGCCGTCTTTTTCAAGAGTGGCCAGACCAAGCGATTGGAGAGCATTGTAACAACCACCCACAAATCCCACAGCACACAAGTGAAGCAATATCCAGTTCATAGAGATCGGAAGATCGAGGTCACAACAGTGACAGACCAAGAATACAAATTTTTCAATCCTTAAAAAAACTGACTTCAAGCCCCCAATAATACTCCACTCTGACAATTTTATGTCCTTCTGTAGATTATTCTAGGTGACAGGGGAAATATATTTATAGTGGAACTAATATGCTCATTTCCAGCTCCATAATTTTAGTCTTAGATTGAACAAGAATAGCTTTGCATGATTCATAGTTTCCCCCAGAAAAGCTAAATTTATCTAAAGCCAGGCCCTGGGGCAGTCCTTCATTTTAACGACAATTTAGCTTTACCATTAAGATCACACTCCCTTTAAGCCAGATTTGTTCTGATTGGCTGCCCCTTGCAAACAGAAGGTCCAAACAGCACGCGGTTGGTTCAAGAGCTGTGTGCCTGAGATGACCATATTAGGCATATCTGCTCTCAGTGACGTATTACAGAGATAGAAATAATAATAAAAAAAAACTGCCTCAGAGTGCTTAGATAAGTATGAAAACTTTGGGGAACAGAGCGTGCATGCATATATGCTAGCATAATGATCTGAGACTCGTTTCAAGGCAAAAGTAAAAAAGAGAGAGAAGAACCAAAGATCCTTTACATACTGACCGCACCGTTAAGACACCTATTTGCATATAAATCCCACAGAGCACTAAACGTTCACCCCCCTTCACTTTCTGAGCTAAACAGAAAAAATAATACTGACCTCTCACACTTACAACCTGAATCTCGCAATGTAAATTTCACTGCAGTGCAAGTGACCAAAATTTCACGGCCAAGAGTTACACCGCTTGCACACAATTCGTTGCTTTTAATTATCAACAGTAGACAGGGGGAAAGGTGTACAGGGGTCAGTGAAAGTCTCCCTTCTACTCCTCAACAAATGGATTTCCAGGGAGAAAAGTCAGGAGCAGATAACACATTCCAACCAAGGGAGGTCTGCCTCTACGCTTTCCTCTTCCCTTGAATGCAAAAATTTCACACACAAATGCATAAAGAGGAGTGCTGGTTTAAACTTCAAAGGTTTCAAGCCACGGGCATGGAGAGGGAAATGTCTCTCAATAGGAGAGTGAGTTTATGAATTTTTCAGGGCCCCACCTCGCTAACATTAAGGAGAGATGCAACAGGCTATTCTATGAAAATTATTTGGCTATTCCCACCTGTGCACTTGAAATAAAGGATTTTGCCTCCGGCTCATCCCGGCAGTGTTTGTCCACCTGAGCCTCAAACAAAGACCACAGGCTGATAACGCCTTTAAAAAAAATAGAAAAATGGAATGAGGTAATGAGGAAAAACAGGTTGAGAGTAAAAAGGGAGAAGGAATAAAACGAAGACGATAATTAAAAGGACAGCAGGAGAGAAGGCTCGAGAAAGCAGAGAGGAACATGGATAATGACAGCGTGAAAAGTAATGAGATAGAAAGCAGTTGGATGAAGCAGAATTCTTTCTGTCTCTGTTAGCCACCAGTCTTGGCTCACGCTGGGCTCTGTGAGGCCAAGTGTGAAAAGTAGCCATGAAAATGGATGGCAACAGGTAGCAAACCTTTCCTCCATGTCAAGAGGAGCCTCTGGGCTTGAAACCACTGCAAACATCAAAGCCACAACTAGCCTAGCCTGCCACTAAGTACTCTCCTTTCAAAGTCTGACGCTCAAATTTCGGTGAAAGGTTAAACTTGTTTTTTTCTTGTTTGCTCCTGCAGAACAAAGAGCTGACCCGGGGACTGGTTTACATTTTCAAGAAAGCTCCTTGTCAATTATTTGGCCACAATATAAACAAGGAAGTAGGTGCAGAGTAACTCCAGTGCAATGGCCAAACTGCAATTCATAGAGTGCGGGAAAACACGGTCATTCAGGCCAGTGTTGTTGTTTTTGTACACCTTCCGTCCCTTTAAAGGCACTAAAGAGGACTACTGTGAGTAATACTTAACCTCACAGTTAAGGAAAACTGTATTGGCTGTTATATACATTAAATAGTATATGGGTAAAAGATGAGGGCACCAATTCTTTGTAATTTGTCACCAAACTATATTTCATCCATGAAGCTTTCCTGTAGCATTTAAAGTTTGTGATTACTTCCAGCATCTGGTTCACCTTATATTAATGTGTCTTGTTTTTTATGTCCTAATTCCTGTGTATAGGAAGTGTATACAGTGTATACATTTGTGTTAGCCTATGACAGGCTGTTATTTGTACTGAAGACAAATCATACTAACACAATGAATGCAGCAATACTAACTATACAGATTACTTTCTAAGAACCGTCATCCTAAAAGAGCAGCTTGTGGGAAAGGTGGTTTTTTTTTTGTGTGAGCAAAGAGTTTAAGATCTGTCAAAGAAAACAAATTTATCAATCAGATTTCCGTTTCCAAATAACATTAAGGACAGAACTTGCAACAAAACTATGTGACAGTTCAGTATTTCCTGCAACATGTTAAAGAACACAAAAGACTGAAATGAACCCAGTTAATATTGATTTTATATAAATTTCCCTCTTGTGTCTGTGGAAACAGCATTCACATGTACATTACAATAATCCATATCACAGCGCTGCTTATCTATGATTAAATACCAGTTTTATAAAATGAAAATGTGTCATTAGCAGTGCCTTGCATAGTGCACTATGCATTTGTTTCATAAAAAGGGGCTGCAGGAAAAGCGCATCCAATGCTGGCGCTTGCTCGTTAATTTACACATTTCAGGGCTCTTGGTAGAGGTGACAGACGGTTTGGTGTAAAGTGTCACACCGTCTCATCAAGAAATGAATAAACTAACAGGGTGCTAAGCCAGCAAGAGGACAGATGCAGGGATTGATGACTCTCAATTAGACCTGCTAGGCCCGGTGGCCGGGCTAATGCCATAATGAGTCATCCAGAGCGCACTGCAGCATTTGTTGATCAACGTGATATATCCTAATCCAAGCTCAGGCATGAGCAGAATCACTAACAAAAGACTCAAAGAGAGGGGATTAACTATGATGCTAACTGAAGGAAACAAACACCAGAATGGGTGATTCAGGAAACATCAGCCATAATGGCTGCTATGGGCAGATTAAAGAGGGTATTTAGCATCTCTCAAACATAATGTGTGCCTCTGTGTCAAGGACAAGTGATTGTGCTGTGGAAGGAATAAAAATATTCTTTTTTCATGGCCAGACATGAAATTACGCAACATTGTTTGTTACACCCAGAAATATGGTGGTGTTCTGTGGTCTAGACATACACTAAAGTCAAAGCCAGTCCCCTTAATTAGAGATTGACTGAGATAGGATTTTTAAGACCAAATGAAGGTGTCATTCTAAACAGCATCATGGCAATGTAAAAATGCGACTGATGCAGCAATTAGTAGTAAAATTCCTGTCCTTTTAACTTTAAACTTTCTTGATATTCCTCAGTCAGCTGTAACCATAAGTGCAGGGCAAAGTGGAAGCATTCGAGACGTGCTGATTGTTGTTAAGATCTTATCTTATGTTAATGATTCCACAGCTATATTTAGAAATTATCTCAACATATATCAAACATTTACCATAGAAACCAGTGGTGTGAATGATGTCACTGTTATCTTACTGTAACAAAGCAGATGATCGTCATGATTCTCTCATCCCCCATCTTCCAAGAATTACAAGTTACAGGTTATCCACTGCAGTATATATAACTATGTCAGTGCATCATAATACTGTAGATCTGTTGAAGTGACTGCACGTACTGTAGGTCAGACTTGTGCTGTGCTGAATGTAACTCAGGAGAACCTGTTGAGATTTGGGTGATTAGGGTGTGTAATTAGACATGAAGTCAACACATTCAAATACTGTCAGAGTTTTGGAAAGGAGAGGTTGAAAGGTGCTTACGTACATGAAAAACTGTGAAATGTTAAAACATAATGTTATGCACTACACTGAAAACTTTAGATTTTTAACTTTTTTGATAAAACAACTGAAATGTGGTCAGAAAAATGGGTTCTTTTTTCTCCGGCAGAACACAGACACTGGCAGAGATCATCATTATGTATAATTAGCAAATGTAGTAATGTGGAGACCTGGTCGATGTTAAGTTATGTAAAACAGAGCACCTGCGTGAGATTCACACAATAGGGTTGAAATTGCAAAAAGCAGAAAGGAGGGGTGGCAACAAGTGCCCAGCAAATTAAACACATAAGCATCTTAATAATGAAATTAATTATCTTTAATACATTTTAGGACAGTGCAGCAAACACTGTTAATATAATTATAATAACTTCCTCAGACTAAAGTGCCTGCAGTACCTCTGAAAGTAAAGAGTCAAGCCAAAAAGTCTTTATAATCATGCAATGCTCATCTTATTATCATTGCAATAATCACATCCCATGTCTTGTGCAAAAGACTGCCCATTATTTAATCTTGCTTATAATGAATAATCCAGCTAACCTTACTGATATATTACTGTGGCCAACAATGCAGCAACTGCTCCAAACTTCACCCCAAACCGGAAGCAACTGGATCAGGCTAACATGATAATGCATGTACAGAGAATGCCCACTGATGTAAAAAACCCAATTTCAAGTCCTAAAAATGTAATAGATGAAAACCCGCACACCAGCACACACCTACACGCACATGCATCATTTCAAATCAGTGAGCAATATGTGACTCAGACCTGCAAAAAATACACAGTCACACAATCAAACCTCTTCGTGAATTTATCACATAAATCCATTGTTGACGTATCACCCTTTTAGAAGCATATTTACACATATAACTGTGTATATACCTAATTAACAACAGCTTTTGGATGATGAGATTCTTAATCATTCTTAAAACATTTCGAGTTACATCACAATTTGGTTGCTTTAAATTTCTTCACAGGAAACAATTTTCAGATTTAGGTTCACGTATTGTTTAGGAGGTTTTTCTCCCCCAACTACATAAGAAATAAATGTCTTAAAATGCTTCATAAGCAACACGAGCTTTTATGAAACATATAAAGAGGGTAAGCATGCAATCATGTTTTGTTCCGTACATTAACAGATGATCTTGATAAAGATAGTCAAATCAGAAACATGGCAGCCAGCAGCTGTCATAGTTTTTCTTTTCTGCCTTTATTTCTTTCATGTAGTCATTCATTCAGTCTGGTTTTCATCTTCCTACGAAACCATCTTCTCCCTCTTCAGACTCGCCACTCTCACCTGCCCTGCTTTCCTGCCTGCATCACCTGATCTTCCCTGGCCTCTGATCACCAGGAGCCACTTCACTAATCAACCCTGCAGGATATATACCCTAAGCTCGCAACTGCTACTCTGCCAGATTGCTTCTGTGCTCTTTGCCGTTGCTTTCCAGAAAACTTTTTTGCACCTCATGCCTTACTTGCTTTTAGGACCTTGTTATTTTTGAAGTAAAGCTTGCTTTTTCCCCCCACTTTTACATCCTGCTCTGGTTTCATTGTAACTAAACTATCTTTGGCAGTATCTACTGCAAAAAAATCATAACACTTATGAAATTTGCTCTCACCTCAAAATGATCAAGTGGTATTTTGGCACATTACAAGCACTGTAAGGTATCCGAAACCATGCAAGATTTGATTAATGTTTGCAAAATCGAAAGTCCTCATTTTGTCTGATGTGTTAGAAGCAAGAAAAATGGACGAGCATAAGAATTTGAGTTTGAAGAGCAAAGGCTGGCCTGTGTGGTCCGATCCAGCAGACGAGCTACTGTTGCTCAAATTGCCAAAAAAGTTAATGTTGGCTGTCAGAAAGATGCCAGAATTTACAGTGAATCACGGTTTATTCCCACCCACCTCACCACTCTAAACTGTGTTCTAAATAACCCTAATCACTCAGGTTACTAACACAGAGACTCTACACTCAGACATGTCCTGTTGCATTGCTTCCAAGCACTTTGTTCTCCAATGTGTGCCTTTCTCTTGTTTTGTATATATTCTTCTTAGCTGTACATATTTCTTTTGTTTGCTACTTATTCCTGCTGTCTTACTATTTATATTTTACTTTTGCACGGAGCATGGGGCACCTATTTCGTTGTTGAAGTACACGACAATAAAGGTCTGTTCCATTCTATTCTATGTTGCGTATTGGGTTGCATAGCTGCAGACCAGTCCGTTTGCCCATGCTGATGCCAGTCCAACAGCACAAGCACCAACAATGGGCACATGACCATCAAAACTGGACCACAGAGCAATGAAAGAAGGTGGTCTGGTCTGACGAATCATGTTTTCTTTTGCATCATGTGGATGGCCAAGTTTGTGCAGTATGGGAATAAGGCAAGCCATCGGACGCAGTGTGATACTTTGGGCAGTGTTCTGCTGGCAAACCTTGGGTCTTGCCGTCCATGTGGATGTTACTTTGACACACACCACCTACCTAAGCATTACCAGAGAGCATGGACACCCTTTCATGGAAACAGTATTCTCTTATGTCCGTGGCATCTTTCAGCAGGATAATGTTCCCTGCCACAAAGTAAAAGAATGGTTTGAGAAGCAAAATGAGATTGAGGTGTTGACTTAGTCTCCAAATTCACAGGATCTCAATCCAGTCGAGCATCTGTGGGACGTGCTGGATAAAACAAGTCTGATCCATGGAGTTCCCACCTCTCAACTAAAAGGATCTATTGCTAACATCTTGGTGCCAGATACCACAGGACACCTTCAGGTGCCAGTGGAGATGCATCGACAGATGAAGGCTGTTTTGGCACAGTAGAAGGACCAATGCAATATTGAGCAGGTGGTCATAATTTTATGCCGGATAGGTATAATTTGTAGACACAGATTAAAGCCTGTGTTTGAGGAAAAAAAGTTTCAATTTAAAAAAAGCAAAAAGCATATTTTTTATCAAACTGTCCCGGTTTTGTGCATGCTTGTTCATGGTGCATTATGCATGGTTTTACTGCAACACTTAAATAACTCAAGTCATCATTAATGCCATGAGTGTCAGCTGTAATTTTCATACCATGGCACGTAAAAATGTGTGCTGAAAAAAAGACATTAAAAATAATAATTTGAACCACACTGATAGTTGAAAAATATTACCAAGACAAAGACAATCACAAGTCTATGAAAAGAGTGTAGGGATGGCATTTGCAATTAATTACGCCCTAATGATGATAATATGAAGGAATAAGGATTCAGCACACCACTTGTTACCTTTTATACACAACAGACTTGAAGCCATCAATTAAGATTTTTAAAAAGGGTGTAGAAGGCCATCTTCTTTCTTCCTCTTTGTTAATGATGGCTCATATCTCAAATTTTTCTGCCCTCACCACGTGGTAATAACGGCAGTATCTGATACTAATGCTGATGACGTAAATGTTTAAGGGATAGGTGGATAGCCTAAATGTGTGTACCCTTTTGGATGGGATGTGTTTCACAGTGAGGAGTGTCAAGTGTGAACACAAAGCATCATTTCCTAAAGCAGCATGAAAATAGGTTCCAAAAACATCATCTCCAGAGCTTTACTGTCACCTACGGAAACACATTCAGAAAGTGTGAACACAGTTTCACGGTGGAGCAAGGCTAGTTATAGTTTGATAATCGAAAACACATACAGTATAGAAAACACATGTTCACAGTTGGTGTGCTAGAACAGGGGCAAACCTATAAACTTGTAAAATCCATTTAATTTTAAAGATTGAAACACGAGCTTTTTGGTCTATGAGAGTGGGAAATATAATTATGGCAGCACATAAAGGGTTAAAAATAGGACATTAGTCTGACACCACCTCACAGACAGCTCACAGTTTACAGGATCTCACCTTAGCTCAGGGTCATCGCTGTGAATGGTGACCGTCTGTGGCACATTAAATGGATTCTTAAGGACAAACTCCATGTACTCTGCAGAGCCCAGGCTAGCATAAAGCAGGTGCTGGGTGGTGATGGCCTGGCTCAGCATGTTGGCGATGCTCTCTGCTTTGCTCTTGGCTTCACTGGGATTGGCCAGCTGGGCTTTTTTAGACTGAGCCTGTTACCAAAGAAAAATAGCAAAAGGCTAAAAAACAATTCAGCACTCGGCTGCAAACTACCATAATTATTACCAACGCAGTTGACAGAGAGGGACTTCATTTTTGATCTACCTTGCGTGCTGAAGTTTGCATACACATCATTTTTGTTAAAAAGAAATATCCTAACCAACATAAGGTGTACTCACTCACTTTACCTAAACTTTTGCACAGTTTAAAGTCTCCCAACTCTTTACACTGACTTTTGCATTTTCCCAGATCACAGCAGTCATTTTGAGTCCAATGTTACCATAACTGATGACATTTAAAAAATGATCCCAAGGTTGCAGTAAAACAGAGTTTTTAAACATGACATTTCTGATAAGAAAGAAAAGAACGCTCGACTGAATAGCCTATGATTACATGTCATAGATGTGTACAAGCTTTAAAGAATGCTTTCAGAGCAGGCAAACATTCCTTTGGAGCCAATGACCTTTTCAAAATCAGTTTATATTTTCTTAAGCGAAATGAGATAGATCCAGACTTTTATCAGTGCTATAACACTGAGAACTGATCATTGTAATTGATGTTTATTCTCAAACATTAAACTGGTAAAAAATAAAAAATAAAAATTCCAAAGCTGATGGAAAAGATTTTTTTTTCATCCCTGACAAATATGCCATTATAAATTTAATGTAAACACTTTTATAAAGCTCATAATGCCCGTTAGTAAATTGGTCCAAAAAAATAAATTAAAGACCTGAACTTCAGCTTCAAAGTCATGGTGACAAAGCTAAGTGCGTGCCAAAACACAATATTGAAATTTTCCACGGGTTTAGTCCTCTAAAATGATCCCCAGCATCAACCTGGTCAAATGACGGTTGAGCCCAGAAAGAAAGTTAAATCCAAATTGAATTTGAAGAAAGAACTCAAAAAATATGGTTCCAGTGACGCGAACAGGATTGAGTTATATTCCAAATTGTAATAGCTGTTACAAAGCTGTGAAACAAGCAGATCACAAGGTCTTACCACAAGAAGAAAAAGCCTGCACCCATGGGTGAAAAAAATGCAAGTTGTCACGAACAGTTAGTTAAAGTCAAGTTCTTCTAACAAAGACATCATGATGTTAAATGTCTTCATTATGGACCTAGGATGTTAAAGCTGCATTAAAGATGACTTAACAGTTCCAACCATCCCTTAAGACTATGCTCATGACAAGTGTCATATCAGTCTTGTGTATGTGTTACAACCTATCCTGACAGCGTGCCCTTTAACCTCCTGTGCTTTTGTGACTGTGAGGAGAACTCTGAGACATGTTTCGGAGCAAGAAAGCAGGCTGTTGCTGTGCCTCTGTTGTCTTTCTCAGATATCAGTGAAGAAGACTCAGAGGGACAGATTATTGTAGCTCAGCTTTAGATAGGAGCTATTTTTGGCTCACTGTGGACTTAAAGTGCAATGTTTGACCTCACCGCAACCTTTGCCGTTTTAGCATCTTCGCTGGCCTCCCGCTCGCGCACTGCAGCCATGCACTTCAGCTTTCGGTCACTGTCATCGGGTTTGTTTAGGCTGTTCTCCTTGGGCACGACACCGTCAGCTCTGATCCCGCGTCGGAACAATGGCACCCGATCCTCATTTATCGGCAGTCTGTCTGCTTGTGCAGTGTTCCTCGCTGTGAAGTAGAAACAAGCTGCAATCATGAATATATTTACTGAACAGAGTGGAGTCTAATCTCTTAGCCATTTTGACCATATGTTCTAAAAACCCTCCAAATGTCCACAAGAGAGAAGCGCTGACAAATTAAAGTATTGTTGGAACACAAGAAAGAACAGCTTGTTTACAGAAAACAGTCCAGTCAAACAACTGGCACCGCTACAACTGGGCCAAAGCCCTGCTGCTGGGAAAACAAACTCACTCTCTCCTCCTAAATTATCTTTCACCTCCACGGTCATGTGTACTCTTCAAGGACTAAAACACCTAATTAAAATATCAAATTCATCTACCAGTCACCAAATAATCCATCCTCATTTGGACTGGATCATGCAAATTACCCGACTGTTTACACGAGAATTTGCCTAATCCTGCACTTTGAATAACACTCAGACATTAACAAACTTTAAGTGAGAGCTGCTTAAACCATATTTTTGTTATCTAGAACAGCTTTACTCTTCCAACATTCAGTTTGGAGCCAAGTGATGGAGCTCGCATCGCAGCAATGGGAAGATAAACCCAGACTGACTGAAATTGGCCACAAATCTTAAACAGAAATGGGCTGTTTTCAGTGCGGAGAAAAAAAGCAAGTAGTACATCAGGAAGTGAGGGTGAGAGATGGGGAGACCGAGCGGGGAAAAAGAGAGAATGACAGAAAGAAGACATGAGGTTTATGTAAAGTAGTTTATTTAAGCTCTTCAAGAATATTACCTATGGTAATTGGAATGCATCAGACATTAGACTTGGATTAATTCCTTGAGCATTCATCAGATGGTTTTCAGGATCCTCTGAAAACTATTCTTCTGCTTTATTTTGTACTCCTTGTAATGCTTCGGGTTTTGCATTGCATTTGTTGTTAGATATACATCACCTCACTGGTCATAGTGCCTCTGAAATTACTTGTATTTGCTGTGTCACTTTGATAAGTAACAGCCTGATGGGATATCTGACTCCCTTTCTGTTTTCTACTCCCACTATCACTGTTCTTCTCTGAACCAGTATCATTATCAAAGAGGCACTGGCCTGACAGTCACCTAACCTGATAGTGTCCAGCTATACTGGTTCCTTCACAGCCACGGGCAGGCAGAAGTGGGACAGGGATGGTGAGATACACACACACACACACACACA
>NW_024582421.1:79275-88818 GCF_018398535.1 Haplochromis burtoni
CAACACACACACACACACACACACACACACACACACACACACACACACACACACACACACAGCACAGCACAGCTGCTCTGTTCACAGGTGCTTACTGTTAACTGGCTGACTGGACTCCAGTGAAAGCAATTATTGCGCTGAAAGTGTTTAAATGGCACAAGAAGGTGGAGAAGAGGAAAGAGTTCAATTTAGGAGAGACAAGAGGAGTCGGAGAGGTTGCGGTAGTTAGAGAGGTGCGATATAGGTAAGACTGTGAGCAAGCAGTGAACAGACTGTGTTTGCACAGTAACAAGAGCTGTGAATACATGATTGCAACAGTTTGTGGAATACATGTTAGGCGAACCTGTTCATGAATTAATTATGAAACATATTTTATATACACAACATGTTTGCTGCTACCTCCAAACGCATTAGAGTGTCTTTGTGTATCAGTATGTGGTGTGCACGAAGCAAATGTTTTAAGAAGTGTGATGAAATTTTTTATACTATTCTAAGCAACTGGCTGATTTGCAGCTTGCTTTTAATCTGTTTTTTATCCGTGTGTGTGTGCGCGCGTGTGTGTGTGCCAGTCATTCACATTTGAGGACAAATTTAGGAATCGCATACCAGTTGACTCGTGATGGTTTGTGTAATTGAGGAAAAAATTGGTTTCCCCAGTGTGTTTCTGCCTTTACTTGGAGTGTGCATACACACACACACACACACACATAAAACACAAACAGGACTGTGGCTAGCCACCAGAGACGCTTCTGTAAGCTCAATTAGTTTGAAAATTGAGTGGTTCTGTGGTGCAGCCAAGAGAGAATGTGAAATAGATCTGGTTGAGCTGATCAAGGCACAAACATGGTCACTGCCAAAATAAAAGACACTAATTACTCTGTGGCATAAAATACTCAGTAACCTACATGTGCTTAGACATGCACAGAACTCTAAACAGAGAAAAACAGGAAGAAAAAAACAAACAAAAGCAAAATGCGGTGTGTTGTGGAATAAAATGCTTGCCATTGAGCTGGAGGATGTTCCTGCTGGACAGACTTCCTCCTCTGAAACCGCTGGTGACTTCACAAGGCGTGATGATATGCAAGAGAGACTGCATCACGTCTGCTGGCCTCTTTCTGCCAGAGTCTGCAGGGCACCCTTTAGGACAAACAGCAGCTTTTAGTTCTATATACTGACATACGAAACACCTTTGAAAGAACTTTGATTCAGTAACTCTAACTAGCAACCCAGTTATTAACTAAAAAAGGAGGGCTGTACAGTCATTGTGAGACCAGCTCCATCTGTGCTGACCTTCACCTTCACTATTATCTCTTACATTTTTAACACTTGCTTTATCTACTGTCATGGCATTCACATGGCATTGTGTACATACACTGTTTTTCAATTTATTATGCAACAGTGAAACAACTATACATAACAACTGTTTCAATGAAAGTTTTACGTTTAAAAAAAACATATTTCAACTGATATCTTGGTTCTTATGTAACGTAGGAACCCAGAAATACCTTTTTGAACACCTGAAACATAGAGTATATAGTGCAATGTCTTGCAAGAGGCATGAAAGTATAACATCAATATTTTGCAAAAGCTGACAAGAAATTATCAACCTTTAAAAATCTCCAGATGAATTTGGCAACACTGGTGAGATTAAGGCTTATTAAATAAAGCTCAAATAAATCAGAATTATAGGAATTAAAGGAGTACAGAACAAGTCACTATTTAGCAGCAAACGGTTGTATGAGACTGCTGTAGTGTCTCTGGATTGCTGAGAACCTCTCAAGGCAGGATCCTCCACAGTCTGGCAGCTGTGCAGAAAGCTGCAGTTATGTCATCCTTAGCCAAAGCTCATAAAGGGAGATTTTTGCTCAAAAGTCATCTGGCTCTGAAATACAGAAAGATTGCATGATACATCTAGTGCAGAGATGGAGCTCTGAATATTTTGAGATACACTACTCTGTCCAGTCAAATGATGTAGATGTTTTTGGAGTGGCCGAGTCGATCCCAGATCCCAGTCACAGACAATGATGTTAAAATGCCCAAGTTTATAAAGAAAAAACTGTTTGTGTCTCTTAATTACCTCTTCAAAACTACTGTAAGGGTGGTGTTTAATTAAGGTATTAAAGCTAAAGTTGTGCCTTATTGGTGGTATGGTCTGTTTGAATGACAGGTGGATGCTGACACAGGCCATTAGCTGCCTGCTAGCTGTCACCTCCACTAATTTGACACATTGAACTGAACCCCCTGATAACATATGTGGTGTTACTTAGCACTAATCAGCAGGTATCTGTGTCTGTGCAACACACCCATACTGTCCATCTTTTACAAACTCTCTATGATTCAACCTGGTGATTTACTACTGTGTATAAAACGAAATGTCATTAGTGCTGCAGCATCAGGGTATACTCATTAACTCCCTCTATGAAGTATTTTGTCAGACAGCGTGTTACATTTCATGTCTGTCACTTTTCATTTAGCATTTATTTGAGCTAGTTGTGGCATTTTTTTTTTTAAATAATTGCATCATTATTTCTATATTGTGCTTTATTTTTTAGTATTACATAAAATGTCACAGCAGCAGTAGGAAACATTTCCACCGTTATGTTTATTGCTGCAAGCAAGCATAGTTCATCTCTGTCCTGCTGAAAAGCAAGCTTTGGCTGGTTGGGGTATGCATACAACAGGCTGTGTATAGAAGAGATTAGCATTGTGTTTACACTCACATTCTTCTCCTTTGCGCAACAAATTCAACGTAAAATGCATTTCCACTCTTTAAAAGTTGTTGTGTTTGTCCCATATCGCCAAGAGCTGGGATATAGTAAATAAAATAACGGTCCTCCTTGTGAATAACCTTCGTTCACAGCACAAAAAACTGTGCCAATAAAGAAACTTACTCGAGATATCTCACAATACTACAAAACCTACAATAACAGTGACTTGCAGATAAGGCTACTGCAATTTTTCTCCAACATTTAAGATGTACTGCACACTTTGTTTATGAAGTCAATATTTTATCAGTCAAGTTTTTTTTAATGCTACAATAACAATTTTGGAGATTTTCTTTTCTTTGTTTTCAGTTAATCACATGTTATGTGCTTAGAACTGTATCAGGAGCACAACAAAGGCATGCAAGCACAGTCATCTCTTATTGTTTCTCTGGAGGCTAAAAAGAAAGGTCTGAGGACATATCCTCTATGTTTACGATAAAACAACGACGAACAGATTTAAGTTTTCTTTAAAGTCACATGCAAAACAACGCATTTTTCACTGCCGGCGCTGCCAAAGTGAAAACATTCCAGTGACAGTTGAGGGAAGATCAATACATGCAGACAAGCCTACAGTGGTAATTAGTGGCCTGAAATTGCCAGAAAGGTCTGGACACAAAAAGCTGGCAACACGATGCTGATGGATGGGTTTGTTGGCCTCTGTCTGGTTTGGCTGAGTGCTGGGTGTCAGTGATGAAGTAAGACACTTGAACACAGAGCAGTTAAATATCACCTGGAACTATCTGCCAGTATTTCTGGATTGGGGACTGGCCACAGATTTACACAACCTTATTCTAAAGAATTCTTAGATAAAGAAAAAAAAGATCTCTCACTGTATTAGTCTTGTCATCACATCCGCTCTATGTTCAGGATAGTTTGAATAGCTCAGTTGACAGTTTGGAAAAAACAGTCCCGGGAGTATTCAACCTGCTGTAATTGTGTCCTCTTTTTGTTTCCAGGATGGCAAAAACATAACTTTTCCCTCTTTTTAACAGGCAAGTGGATAAATAAGTGCTTCATGGTGCGCTTGTAGCAGGACACTGAATGATGGTCAATATTACAGTTTCTCCAAACATTAATTCATCTAGTGCAGAGACCCTGCAGTATAGCAGCCACGGGAAAGGCTTGTTTACACCTTTGAATGGTGCTTCACACACAAAATGCCCGCTAAGGGAAGTGACGGGTAATTGCACAGAGTCCCAACCAAAACCTACGACCCACCTTCCTAAGAGCATTTTTAAATACCACAGGTCAAATAGTCTTTTACAGGTACAGGCCTCCACTTGGAAACAGTTAGCTACAATTTACAACACTTGACTGAAGAAGCAAGTCAAATTAAAAGTTTGCAACTGCTTAAATTACAGTGCACTTTGACACGTGCGCTCCCATCACTCCCCTCAGTTTCCAGGCTTTGAGCTGCTTAATTGTGTCATAAGAAGTATAGTGTAGTATTTTCTGAGAGGCTGCGGGATACATAATCCAGGATGCTTTCATATGAAATATGGTGAGTGCAGCAATTAAGTGGCTTTACTGCCCAGAACTGACACCTCTGTTAGCTTATAAGAGTTTTACAAGGGTGTGCCAGAAGTACCCTCCAACTCTTTTAGAGGCCAACTTCTTCATCAGCAATCTGATAATAGGCGGCAGCTAAATGAGTAATGGGGAGCTGGTATTGCCATGCAAACAGACACAGACAGCGTAGCTCTGCAGATTAATGGGTGAGGTGTCTGCCGTCCCAATGCGTTCTTCTCATCATCCATCACCTTTCCCTGGCCACACGACTTAGCCAAATGTATTTGTTTTCAGCAGTGTTTCCCAAATATTACAGTAAAGACGTCATCATCATCACCATCACATCATCATCTACGATCAGTTACGCAGCTGTGTAGAGCTCCTTCCCAAAACCTTCATTATGGACCCTTTGTTTATGTCAAGAATGGCTTTGCTGATCGACAGAATTACACAATAAACCATCAAGAAAGTGATAAGATGAACACCGAGTGCTACATGTCTATAATAAAACAAATGGACTGATGATGAACCCAATTATGATCCTCTGATTTAATCATTCAGTCATTTTAATTAATTGGCTATCGCTACAACCATCATTAAGCCCAACAGATAATACCTACTTAAGTGCGTCTTCTGGTTGACGTGGGTGTCGTATTATCTTTTTTTCCTACCTGCTGAATCACAGTGGCAGATTGTTAAGACAGAGCTCGCGGTCCTCAGTACTTAATTACAACGTGATACTCCAGGTTTGTGCTGCAGACAGAAAGTCAGCACAGCGTCTGCTGCTTCACGTTGTCTGTATGGAGGAGAGTAATTGTGAACAAAGTGCCAGGGGGCTGAACTCTATCAAATTTATTGACTGCCTCTCGCTGTTGCATGACAATAACCCTTCTCTGGAGTAACCCACCTGCCCGCCCTCATTGCTCTGCTGGCAGTTCTAGAGGTTAAGGCCACAACAAACCACTGATTTACTGGGCCCCAGAACAAATGGGAGCAAGCACCAAGGGGGTTTCAAAGTAGCCTGCAATATTCGATTTCTTCTGCCTCCCCGTTCCAGGCCACTGACCTTTCAGAATAAGCAGATATTCTCTAACCTCAAGGCTAAAAGCAAGGCATATGAAGTCAGCCGACTACAAGAGCCTTTAATGAGCAGATATACTGTTTGTGCGTCCCCGAGGGAAGTCACCTATAGCTAAACTAATTGTTAGGTAAATTTCCCGGATATTTTGTTTCACTTGTGCCAGCTTCGGGCAGAAATCTCGCGACTTGTTCCTGCTGTAGCAAACGGTCTCTCCAGGGCTTATCAGGCGGGTGCAGATGAGGAGCACTGTGGTCTGGAGAAGGTTCTAATCTGTCTTCTCTACTGTGCTGAAGCAGACACATGCTGTCGGCTTGTGTATGATGTGTTGGGAGAGATGTGTGTATATGAGGACTACTTAAAGGGACGCCAACAGAACGTACGAGTTGGAGAGAAAGGATCTAGCCACGACACAGTCAGCAAAACTAGTTTTCATCAAAAGGCTTTCCTTTCTGTCACATATGGGCTGTTTTAGTGTTGGCAAATATTACTGTCATTTCAGAGTGTATTAAAAAAGCACCTCCTATTTCAACTTTTTCTTTGGCAATGTAAGCAGTTTTACCTTTTTATGAGTCAAATAAGGTAGAATTGGAGAAGCTGTTAAATAAACACACACATTTGGGATCGGGCACCGAAACAAATCTGTGTGAAATCTGAACTAATGACAACTTTTAAATAGCAAAACAACAGATCAGCTTTAAGTAAAAACCTCTAAATCACCTTTTAAGTGAAAGGGGTCACCGGGTGATGAAGCTGGTGCTGGTTGTTTGACTCTCACTCTGTACTCTCATTAACCCTGGTTCCAGCAGTGCAGGCAACAGTTTCCAGGTATTGAGGTCTCACAGGCCCTTTGCAGGCTGCTTGCCTAATACCAAACAACATCGAAAACACCAACTGGAGTCTGAGCATAGGAAGAGCCCCTGCAACAGAATTTGGTGAAGACCAACACTAATGTAGGGAGAGATTAAAGGAGAGACAATCAGGGGGTCAGATACTCTGTTTGTCTGAATAAAACTGTCGAGAATAAATAGTTTAACTATTAATTTCATGGTAATCGTCTTATTTTGACGGTGAAAGAGATAATCTAACCTGATGTAACCCTGTGCTGGCACTAAGTAAACCTCTAATGCTTTTAACTAAAATCAGTTAAAAATAATAATAATAATAATAATGATAATAATAATGATAATAATAATAATAATAATAATAATAATAATAATAATAATAATAATAATAATACTGTCCTATCATCAAATCTTGCATTTACTTGAACAGTAAATGCAGCATCCTGGCACTTACTATGAATAAAACAACTGTAAAAAACAATGTACACGATATATATGATACACATACAATGACATATGCATATGAATATCATGTGTTATTTTTATATATATCATATTGTTTCAATAGCACCAGGGTTTACTAAAATTGCAGAGATAATATTGTTATCCTTAGGTCCTACTGCAGTGACAAAATCATCTGGGGAAATCTGCAGCGCATGTAAGGAAAGGATTTTCGGGGCAGCCGTGAATGTTCACAGTCCCACTGAAGGAGCCACTGTTTGAGTTCAGTATACACCTCTGTTGTGGTTTCTTAAGGCGTCCTCAGGCTGTAAAGTTTAAAATCTATGAAAAACAATGTCTTGTTCACTTCTTACACTGTTTATTTATAACTTCGTTCAGCTGCTTTACATGCTGCTCTATGCTTTACATCATGATGACGCAATGGACTAGAAAGCTTATTCAATTTTTGTCTCTTCTCTGTCTTTGGGTTGAAGTTGGTCACTGATCGTAATGCTTTGATTAGCACCTCCCTTTAATGCATCTTTCCCTCTGTTTCCATCTCAGCCCCCCTCCCCACCCCACAGAGTTTATTGTGGGTTTACCAGAAAAAATCAATAAAGCATCAGAGTTTTCCTCCTGACACACCAGTCAATCCATTTCATGGGACGTGCAGGCGGTCGTCATGGTTTAAAGACTCCTCATCTGCTCCTATAGTGCTCTATGTGGGAGCACTGTCATTCTTCCTAATATACTGCAGCAAAAAGCAAACCCTTGATCTCACAACTCGCTATTATTCAACTAAGCCACATACTTTTGTCCTTTACGACGCTATTAATAAAAGCTACTTTATAGAATGATTGAATAGGCCTGACAGCATATATCATTACCATTTAATTAATTACTTGTCAATCCCACCTTGTGATAATTAAAAAAGGATATCATTCGGTGTTTCACTCTTTTTCATTTGGAAATGACAGTATGCCACTCATTTTTTTCAATAAAGCCTAATTCTGATGAATTCCCAAAGGAGAGAAGTAAAGACATGATTAATAGCATGCATGACTGAGACACATAAAATTACAAAAGGGGCCGAGCAGTAGGTAGTCAGGTCTGTGTTGCTTGTGAATTATAAAAGGCTTGGGGGATGATAATATAATGACATATGTATATCATATATTATTTATAATATAAATCCACAGTGACATCAGGGTTCACTGAGAATGCAGAAATAATTTAACACAACACTAATTTTATCAGTATTACCAGAGTCGTATGATTCCCACCCTTGTGTTCATTTGACAAAGTGTCTAAAGTCTATCTTTAGACAATTTGCAGCCTGCTGCAAAAACAGACATTTTATTCCAATTACTTTAGTTCAACATATGAGAAATCCCAAAGATAATACGCCGTGACAGACATAAAATAGTATTTTTGCACCAACAAGGTGATTCCTTAAGAGGTATTAGTTGGAAAGTTGCGTATGTCTCAGCATTTTCAGTTGATCCATTTACTGTTGGCTGAAACCTCATTTGAAACAGTGACAGTGGAAGGGTGGCTGTCAAGAAGCCATTCTTAAGCAAGGGAAAAAGACAGAAAAGGCTGAGGCATGCCAAATTATGCCAGAGCTGGACTCCAAATCAGTGGTAACAGATCTTACGAAGTGATGAATTTAAATTGGAAAATTCTGGTTCATATTCTGTGCAATATGTACAAAGGTGGTCATGAGAGAAGTGCAACAGTGAGAGTCTTGTTTTCAAAATTATGAACACATAAACAGGGTCATGTGGAAAGCATTTGATTGGCTACAGCTTCATGTTTTAGCATGCCAATAATCCCAAAACACATTCCTAGTGCAGTAAAAGCATACCTGGATAGAAAAACACACATTGGAAAGCTATCAGCCATGGATTGGTCTCCCCAGAGCCCGGACCGTATTGGATAGGTTAAGGCCTTTTCTGTCCTTTTCTGTAAATTTAGTTGGATTAAGACGACCACTTCCTGTATATGTATCAAAATAAATTCCAAGCAGCAACAGGGGCCGCATTATGCCAAGCAATAGGTGTCTGGCTTTTAATTTGAAACATTTGTGAAGGAAATGCTGAGTGTCACTGATTATACCTTAAAAGCAGTACCATTTTATAAATGGAAACTTCACTATGAAGTAAATCAACTGGAATTATTGAATGAACACAACTGAATGAGCATTTCTGCAAGAGAAGCATCACAGTGCAGAGTATTAGACGACTATTGGTGTGAACTAGACACTTCCTCTTATTGTTTTTGATAAATGCAGTTTTCATCAGGACCAAATAAAAGATGATAAAACAGAGGATTGCTACAAAATATGGCATAGAAAGTGACCAACGTTTAAGAATTTACCAGATCAGACTACCTCAGGCTGCTGAACATCATTCTATAATAACGCTTCACTGAAAAATTTCTGCTGCTGCTGCCACGCACGCCTCCATCACTGACATTTTCAAGCAACTTTCCTTCACCTCTCAAGCTGAAATCCAGGCGCTGTATCTGCACAGTATCACCACAAGTACACAGCCTGTCTCTCAGCTTGGCCGGTGGTCCTTTGTTGAGCCCGTGCAGTGGGGATTTAAAGCCAGGGGAGAAGGAAAATGCTCAATCCATATAGGAGCCTTGTAATCCTTCCACTGAACTTAAAAATCAGAGAAATTGTGGTTCCAGGGTTCTCATATTATATCAGTGATATACTCTACCTGTCCTCCTCTCATTTTTGCCATCCTGGCTCATCACACAACCTGCCCACGCTCCGTTACACCTGTCTGTCTATATGTCTGTGAGTACAAGAGTGCCTACCTTTCAGGCATGTATGAATGGCTTGATATGCATCTGTGTGTGTGTGTGTGTGTGTGTGTGTGTGTGTGTGTGTGTG
>NW_024582421.1:88838-95294 GCF_018398535.1 Haplochromis burtoni
GTGTGTGTGTGTGTGTGTGTGTGTGTGTGTGTGTGTGTGTGTGTGTCCTTTCCATCAAATGCTGGCTTCACATCCTTCACCACCCACCAAATAAGAGTGCTGATTCATTATGGCTTGATGACAGATGCTGAGAGGGAAAGAGAGACGCGGTGGATATTGGAGAGGTGAGAGCGGTAAAACAAACAGCCAAATAGAAGGTGGAAGTGAGCGTGTGATAGAAGGGTAAGAGGTAAATGGATGAATAAGAGAAAACAGGAAGACAGTGATAAAGAGTGAAGAGAGGAGGGAGAATGTGAGAAAGGCAGCGACAGATGGAAGCTGAAACAAAGAAAAGTGCTTGCAAGTACTCCCTCCCCAAATTGATTCTGACTGTCGGCCAGGGCGCCTGATGGATATCTGAGCCTTGATTGGAATTTACATGCCAGACACAACCCTCCTCCTCGCATCCCCAGCACACCTAATAACCCGCTGCGCTCTCAACCTGCTTTGAGTGATAAGCCCAATGAGAAAGTGCTGGCATATTTAGCCCTAACAATGGCACACCGAAGAGTTTTGGAGGCCTGGAGAAGGATGCATTGTTTATGAGAGGGAGTATCATTTCAACAGTTGATTAATGGCAGAGAAGCTATCGTCAGCTGCCATCGCGCCGCAGGGGCATGCCGGGCCCAAATTGGATGAGCGCAAAGGAAGAAGCAAGGTGTTCAATTGCTAGACGAAGCGGAACTATCACATCAAGATATTTTTGCTTTGGCACAGCGTTCGCTTTGCAAGCCTGCACACCTCTGTTTGCCGGTGTTGGAAATGGGAACTCTGAACAGCAACAGCAGTCCTGGTGATCCACTGCCATTTCTCAACTCTACACATCAGCAAGAGTAAATAGACAACATTACTTCATAAGGCTCCAATGGAATATGACCTGAATATAAAACACTCATAAATATTTCAGATGTAGAGGGATTACCGAAAGTGGATTTTCCCATAAAAGCTCAAACAAGTGTAACTCTGTGTTTTCCAGGTTTTGCTTACATTTACGTTCACATTATCAGAGCGCAACCGCCGAACCATTTGCACTTTATCACACACACTCACTCCTCCGTGTCCCAGTGGAAGCCGAAGAGTGTCTGCTACCGGCAATAAAACTTGCGACCAACTAAGTGGCAGGTCCAATGAATTCTTTCCAGTGCTTTAAGCGTAGAGCTTCTTCCGTGTGTCCCCAGTAGAACATGAAGATAAACGACAGTATCCAAAGTCTCTTGCATACAGTATATCCATTAAAAGTCATGACAGCGGGGAATTATGGTCATCGCAGCCATGGAATACAGATCAGTGATTATGCACAAGAGCCTAAGGTTTTTGCAGAGTCATGAGATGGTTCTTCAATTAAAGGCACTGAAAGAAGACCTTGAATAGTGATCGTGCTGTCACACCTAAGGATATTATTTTGTTAATCTCTCTCAGTTGGCCTTGTTACAGTTGAAAAACGTTGCCACAGCTACAGCTGAGCAACAATTCATTTAAAATATTCAAGAGAATTGTTGCTTTTTTCGCGACGTTGGTATTGTTATGCCAAAGCAGGAAAGTTACAATTGAGCAATAGAGTTGCAACTGAGTCTTTCTGTACTTGCCAATGTTGCCTGTGCGTATGTGGAGCCGGCCTCTGACAATGGTGTGAACCGTCATGGGGCTGGAGGCAGAGTGTCGACCCAGGTCTGGGTTTGTCAGTAAGGTATCCTCTCCTACGTAGTCAGTGGTCAGTACCTCCACCTCGTGAAGCGCCTGTACTGCCGATTTACACTGACGCAACATGTACTAGGGATTTAAAAAAAAAAAAACTCAACATGAGAAACATTGGTAACACCTTACAATTACTACACTATTAAATATTAGTAAGGTACTCATTCATCATTTAGAAAACATTACTCCTAACTGCTCTAAATGGTTATTTCTGGATTAATAAATTGATAAAACATGTTTAATGACAATATTTTCAAACTTTATAACTAATGGATTCCCATTACTTATAAAGTATTGCATTAAGTGCAAACCAATTATTTATGATCTCTTAATGAGTCATGGTGACTTTTAGAAAGTGTAACATAAGTATTAACAAAGACTTTAGAGGCTTATTTGTACATATAACAATTATGATACTCATTTATCATAATTGTTGTGGGAATAATCAGTGACAATACCAATGCAGAAGCCTTTGTTTCCTGTTCTCAGTTGACAGGGGGGCATACGGTGTGGTCTGAACTTGCTGTCTTTCTTGTATTTCTCATTAACTCCAGAAGTTTTTGGAAAATATCAGGTGAGCTGAAGTCCAGTGTGGTGGTTCTAAACCATAATAGTCACATTATGATCACAGGTTTGACCTCACAGGCTTTTACCTTGAGTTCGATTGCAGTAGAACCTATCAGGAGCAAGGAGTCACTGTCCCAGATGTCAATATGCATGGCGTGGAGGGCCAGGTAGCGAAGAAACCAGCGCTTCTCCCCTGGCTTCAGGAAACTATCATCTACTCTGAACTGCAGCTGCAGTCCTGGAGAGCCTGAAGAAGGAGAGAGAGGACTTCAAATAAAAGAAAGCATTAATGTTAACCTAATATGGATGTGAACGTCTGAATTACAGAAAAGACAAAATGACAACAAATATCACTGCCCAAATATAACTGGACACCAGTTTATTTTTAACTAAGTCAAGAAACAACACCCTGACATTACTGAATGTATCCCATGGAGTAAACAAACTACTGCAACAATCAAACATGTTCAGGTGATGTACTGGATTAAATACACTACTGTGCAAAAGTCTTCAGTCAACTGATTTGTTTGTTAAGTCACTAAAGAGTGGCTAACAATCATTTGTGCATAAATAATGCACCTAACTCAAGGGATGAACCAATATTGTGTCTAAGACTGATCACTCATCATCTACTGCTCTTCTGGAGTGATGAATCCCAATCTGAAACTTCTGGTTAAAATCGTTTTCAGTATGTACACAGTAGGTCAAGAGAAAGCTACAACAATGAGTGTCTACAGCCATCTGTAAAACATGGTGGAGGCTCTGTCATAGCTTGGGGCTGCATTGTAGCCAGTGGTATTTGGAGATCTTATCAAAATTAATGGATTTATGAACACAGAAAAATACCACCAGATTTTGATCTTCCATGCAATACCATCAGGAAAGCATCTGAATGGCAACAGCTTCATTTTTAAGCATAACAATTATCCGAACACACTGCCAGTGCACTAAAAGCATACCTGTATAGAAAATCACAGAGTGTAACACTATCAGCCATGGATTGGGCTCCACAGAGCCCAGATGTCAACATTTCTGAAGCAGTGTGGGATCATCTTGACAGAGAACAGAACAAAAGGCAGCCAAGATCCAAAGAAGAGCTTTGAATGTCTTTCAAGAAGCCTGGAGAACTATTCCTGAAGATACTTGAAGACATTGCAAAAAAGCTGTCTAAGACGGTTCAGACTGTGCTAAAGAATAAAGGTGGTCATATCAAATTATGATTTTCAAGTTTGTATTATACTCTTTTTTTGCTCTTATTTACAGTATTTTCATGTCTGTTGGCACACGTTTCAATACATGGCTGCACCTATTACCCATTTTCCTTTGGAAAGATAAAGAAAGAATGGTAGCTTAAGTCTTGCTATTCTGTGTCTCTTCTTATAGTGCTGTAATTACGGTTGTGTAACTGCCATCAGTAAAGGTATGAAGCATAGCACTAACCTGTGTTATTACTTTGCCACATTTTACTGTAAGATACAGAGAAAACAGAGACTGACTGATTAAAACATTGTCAAATAGCTCAGCTAATGATCACAAATCCCAGTTGATTCAGGACTGGTTAAATTTAACTTCTGAAGAAACAATCAACCACTCAGAGCTGTATTGAGGCAGGAGACATCATCCCACCCTAGATGAGATTGTGGCAGCTATATAATAATAATAATAAGCATGATTTTCAATTTTTCAGAAAACCTTCTGTAGGTAACTGCTCTAGCTTACTGTTTCTGCACCTACTGTATCAAAAGAAAATCATGTCAGTAGGAATGATTCACCCCTCACTGACTGAAATAGTTTGCAGAAACATCAACAGTAGGATGTCCAGACAGCTGTTAAAAACTCATAAAATCCGATTCTTTGGGGGCTTGACCCATACTTGGGTGTCAAGGTCTAGATATCTTTATCGATTACATGAACTTGCATGAACTTGGCGAAAAGCTTTTCTCTAAGCTTTTCACCAAGTTGACGGATCTAGGACTCAGCTCATCACTGTGTCAGTGGATCCTCAACTTCCTCACAGACAGACCCCAATCAGTGAGGGTGGGAAAACAAGTCTCCCCCTCCATCTCACTCAGCACTGGAGTGCCTCAGGGCTGTGTTTTAAGCCCCCTGCTGTACTCACTGTACACTTATGACTGTGTAGCCACATCAGACACCACCTCCATTGTCAAGTTTGCTGACGACACTGCTGTTGTGGGCCTGATCTCCGACAACATCGAGACGGCCTACCTGGAGGAGATTAGGAACCTGGAGACCTGGTGCCAGGAGAATAACCTCCTCCTAAACATCAGCAAGACTAAGGAGCTGATCGTGGACTTCACTACAAAGCAGGCGAGGAATTACAAACCCCTTATCATCAGTGGCACGCCAGTGGAGAGAGTGGACAGTTTCCGATACCTGGGTGTCCACATCACTCAGGACCTGTCATGGTCCTGCCACATCAACTCCCTGGTTAAGAAAGCCCGTCAGCGTCTCTTCTTCCTCAGAAGACTTAGAGACTTCCATCTGCCACTGAAGGTGCTCAAGAACTTCTACTCCTGCACCATCGAGAGCGTCCTGACAGCAAACATCTGCACCTGGTTTGGGAACAGCACCAAGCAGGACAGACAAGATCTGCAAAGAGTGGTGCGCTCAGCCGAACGCATCATTCAATCAGAGCTCCCTGACCTGCTGTCCATCTACACCAAGCGGTGCAAGTCCAAAGCTAGGAAGATTATGATGGACCTCTCCCATCCCAACAATGGACTCTTCTCACTGTTGAGGTCTGGGAAGCGCTTCCGCTCCCTTAAGGCCAAAACAGAGAGAATGAGGAGGAGCTTCTTCCCCCAGGCTATTCGGGTCCTGAACCAGGTGTAGGACTGGACTCTCCCACACACGACACTATAAGACTGGACTCTCACACACATCACCACATGCACCACCACACATTTTCTATAATCCTATAATTCCTATAATTTATAATCTTTATAATCTCTTCTGCTATTTGCACATTCTTTACTGTAAATATCTAAGTTAAATTGTAAATTTTGTAGTAACCTGTAAATTGTAAATATTGTAAAACTTTTTTTTCTGTCATTTAATGGTCGGGCATTGTACAGCTACAAGCATTTCACCCCCATGTCATACTGTGTATGGTTGTGTGTGTGTGACAAATAAAATTTGAATTTGAAATCTGACTTTTGTCAAGTCAGTCTGAGGAAAAAGTCACCAATCTGATTATGTTAGCCGTTCCTTCTATCCAGATGGCTTTGAATATAGAGAAGAGTCATAATATCTGGAATCAGCTGCCAACCTTGTGGGCATTTCTAAACTGGTGCACTAGCCATCTACTGGGAGTCATTAGGTCTGATGACTGCACAGAATCAGAGTGAAATGCCCAGGGAGTATAAAGCTATTTCACAAAATCAGAAGCTCTCCAGGGTTCCCATAATTCAAGACGATAATGGTGCCTAACTGCCAAAAAAACCTCAAGAGTAATTTTATGAACAGTGGGATAAAGTCATGGCTTAATCAGCACATTCACAATCGTCACTTTCCAACCTTTAAAAGGACTAATCACTCAAACAAAAGGTTTTCCACTTTAGACAAAATACTGAACACACAGTAAGATAACAGACGCTGTTTTGAGAACTACAGCAAGCCCTTAAACATCACTAAATATTGCATATTAAACAGCAGTTTAGACTACATGCAGGGACGCACGCATAAGAAATTATTTTTGATTAAATCGGTTTATGGTAAAAGCCAAGAACCAGTCTGAGAACGTAAACTGAATACTTTGTGTGATACACCCTGCTGAAAAGTGAATCTTCCTCTACGTCCAAATCATCCCTACACCGGTGTGTTAAAATGTGTGAGTATGGGGTCTGCGTGCCAACCTTATTCCCAGAATTCTCTTCCATGGAATCCATGGAAGTCTGTATCAAAGCCCCACGCTGTCTTTATTCCCATAAGTTGAATGTGCAGAGAATCAGTCGACTGGATAGAAGTGGAGTAATGAGGACCTTTGGTGACAGCCCCGCTGTGTCTAAGAGACCAGCATGCCCCTCTGAATCTTTCCACACATGAAATGAAGGGAAAACTTTTTTTCTTTGCACATTTTCTTTCTTTTTTCCTTATTTCTCTCTCTCTCTCTCTCTCTCTCTCTCTCTCTCTCTC
>NW_024582421.1:95314-125058 GCF_018398535.1 Haplochromis burtoni
CACACACACACACACACACACACACACACACACACACACACACACACACACACCTTTAGTGTCAGTATTCCCATGAAGCATGCATGCAGAAATAGCCTTTTCTGAGGCTAACAGACAGGGTTCTTAAAGGTCCAAAAAGACTGGTTTATTTAAGACAAATACCTGTAATTACATGTTGGCCTCCAAGATAGCTGGATCTAAGCTCAAAGAGGCAATTAAATCCAGTTCTTTTTGAATCAGCTACTTGGGTGATTTAGATTTTTACAATCTGATGACCTCCAAAATAAAAAAAAAACAGTGACCCACTTTATCTTTTAATATTTTTTTCCTTTCACAAGCTTTCATTCACATCAAGGGATCTAATTTACAAGAAATTCTCCTGGGTGTTGGAAACAAAGATATCATCTTATTAATGTATGAAACTTTGTCCCTACGTAAAAAAACAAAAAAACTAGCCTAAGACCCAATGTTAATTCAGCACCACTTCCTGCCATAAAGGACATCTACAGGAAGCGGTGTCTGAAAAGGGCTGGGAAAATCATCAAAGACCCCAGTCACCCATCACATGGACTCTTCACCCTCCTGCCCTCTGGGAGGCGCTACAGGAGCCTCCGGACTAAGACCACCAGGTACCGGAACAGCTTCTTCCCCACAGATGTCAGACTCCTGAACTCTGCCTCACATTACACACATGACCTGGAGATACAACCACCTACACACACACACAATGGACAACTGTACCCTCATACACACAATAATAACATGGACTGAACCACCACTCACAACCACTAGCACTTTATATAGCCTCTGTAGAAATTATCCACATATCTCACTTATCTTAACTGCACTACTGTATAATTCTGTGTAAATAATCATTCTGTACAATACGATAATTTTAATTCTACAACTGTTTATAACCTGCATAGTTCACATTTCTGTATAGCTGTATATCTCATGTTTCTGTATAGTTGTTTTATTTCATATTCTGTATAGTTTTTCATATTTATATCCTGTTCATAGCCTGTACATAGCTTGTAGTCACTACAGCCTGTATATACTTATAGTTATAGCATATTCATAACATACCGTGTACATTATAACATACCATAATAGACCCATTTCTGTAATATACTTACATATCTATATTATTGCTAATATATATTTGTAATATATCTATATCATGGCTAAAGCACTTCTGGGTGGATGCAAACAAGGCATTTCGTTGCCTTGTACCTGTGACATGTGCAATGACAATAAAGTTGAATTCTATTCTATTCTATAAGTGGCCAAAATTTCAGATAATGAGGCTAGCATATGTTTAAGTAATTTCACTGACATAAAAACCTGAGGTTTCTGACTGATCTGAAGAGTGAGTTTTCTTCTACTCTGTATGACGTCAGAGAAAGGGATATCGTCAGGACGGCCATCCTGGGACAGCAGAAGCCCCACCTACTCACCGGCTATTTAAATCTTGCTTGCGAGGGGCAGCCAATAAAAGAAACTGGGCTTAATGGGAGCTAACAGTCAGTAAATGAACTGAGGCTGCACCAAGGAACAGTGTAATGTAAGTGAGGATTATACAGAAGAAAGTGTCCTGATGCATGCTCAATCTTTCAGGTAAGGAAATTCTGTTCAACTGGATGTCAGTGGGTTCAGTTTATTTGCATAATTACTGAAACTAGCACCACTGTCAAACAATGGGCTATGAGGTCAGCTTCTTGATTATTAATATGCAAGTTTTCATGACCATTGGTCAACAAAGTGGGGAACCCATGGCACACCCATGTTTCTGCCTGTAGTACTGACCCTTGTATGTGAAACAGTTCCAAGAGCAAACACAGTTGGTCAGTGCTGAGAGTTTCAGTTCAGTTTCAGTTTTACTTCTATAGCACATACGGAGGCCATCCTGATGTGCGTTCTCAGAAATGTAACAAGAAATCATTCTCCCGCCTGGGTCGGTCTGCTTTTATGCACAGCACTGTGCTGTAGTCAAGCAATGCCACTTCCTCACATACACAGTGACAATGGAACAATGGAAGATCTGTGCTGAGAGTCAAGGAAGGTGTGAATGTGCGTCTTTTATATTTGCAGGTCAGTCAATGTGTGGGATATTTTGTATAGGTACGGCAGGCATTTCTGAAAGTTGTAACACAGAGGTTTGGCCTGACTTGGATCTGAGCAACTCTGAGTGAGCAAATGCAAATGTGCCAGGCCTCAAGGATAATGGTTGGTTTGCACAACAAAAGCTGGAGGAGAAACGAGCTGATGACCTGTGAAAATCTCAGCAGGGGTGCTTAACACCTCGGGACTTGCACCAGAAAATAAAAAACCCAGTAATTCTAGGGGGTGTTGGGTTTAGGGAAGTTAAGCAAATTTGCGCAGGTTTAGTAAATCTAGTGTTTTAAAAGACCCAGGTACATCAAAGTGCTTCACAGATGAGCCGCATTTGCGGGGTTACAACAATAAAGTAGCAAAGAAAATACACCCCCTGTAAATAGGTTGAGGAAGATTACAGTGAATGTCTTACAGACTTCTGCTCAGATCTCTAAAAAGAGATTTCAAAATTAAAAAGAAAAACGAGTACCAAGTAGGACACGGGTGTCAAATTCACTTTCGCTAACGTAAGGGTCACACCAAGGGTCAGACATGTAGTTTATTAACAGGATTTCATTTGATTGGGAAATTATGCATCTTGTAGCCTATTTGTGTATAGTTTGGTTTGTATAAAGCAGGAGTGTATAACATAAGGCGCAGGTGCCAGAACTGGCCCAGTGAAGACTCTGATCTGGCCCATGGAAAGGAAAATGTGGAGGACTTAAATTTGGTACTTTTAACTATATTTTTTATTACATTTTACAGCCTACTCCTTCCTACTCGACCCTCTCCAAAAAAACACACCACAGTATTTAAATTATAGAATTCTGTTATTTCACACATTTACTTCTTAAAATTAAGCCCAAAGAGTCATGCTGACAGATTTCCTTCATTTAATTTAGCAACATTTCTCAAACATACTGTTAAAATTGTGTTATTTTGTCTTATATAAAGATCGTGTCATTGATTAAATGTGTAGTTAAAATGTGTTACATTGACAGAAAGTTGAGTGTTACTGGTCCAGCCCACATAATTTGAAAGTGGTCCCACAATGTAAAATGAGTTTGATGTGCCTGGCATAGAGGATTAAGCCAGAAAACAAAAGTTTCTTAACCATGAGAGCATTTTATCAAGAAAAAATATTGCATTCTGACTACAATTCAAACAAATTATAACAAATTGACTTAGAAGCCTGTATTTACAGTTGATGTAAAAGCTTAGAACAATGGCGAATATTTTATTTTAACAAGTCTCATATAGGCTGTTTTGCAGGCCTGAACATCAGAGCTCAGTAACTGTCTCATTAAAAACATAAGGCAAGGAAAACAGCTTTTACCGTACAGCCGAGCTTCTGCCATGAAGCTGGCTGCCGATACAAAACCGACACCGTTGCATCTCCATCACTTTGAGTTTGGCCTTGAAGGAACACACAGTTGCACAGCTTTTTTTTTTGTTCAGGGACTTTCCAAAGCCTTTGTTCCTTGTCCATGACTCCATACCTTTACTGGTATGTGGATTCAGACAACAAATTAAGTTCTTTGAAAACAGAAATTGCCTCTTTACACTCGGTGAAGGCATAGTTTATTCAGTCTCCTACCACAGCTGAAATGGTCTGCCTTAAGAACTAACTTTCCTGTTTGTTGCATCCAGTTTTAGCACGTGTGTGAGGTGCACACTGCTTTGCAGATGACTTCTACAACCGAGTAGGTCAAATTGAAATTTATTTAAGAACCTAAAGCGATATGCAGGCTGGATTAACATTTGTGAAGGGCCAACTTTTTCCTGTGGGCCATGACTTGGACACACTGTAGATTATAGAAAAATCTCCAATTCACATAACTTACATGACAGTTACAACTTTAGATTTTTACTAAAAGGGCATCACAGGCTTGTCTGTATACAAAAGAAACAGGCGAAGAGAGAGGGAAGAGAAAGACCACGGCACTCGTGATATAGTCTTTTCAGAACTCTTTCTCCTTTAACCTACACCTCCTCCTCCTTCACCAATCCCTCCTCCCTCCATCTCCCCAACCACCCGCCAACTCTTTCCACTTGGACCATTAATTCTCTCAGCATGCTCTAGGGTTGTGTGCTGTGGACGTGTGGCAATGAGAGCACAGAAGGAGAGCGAGAGAAGGAGACAGAATGTGCTGTGTGTTTGTGCTCACAAGTGGGGAGGAACTGACAGATCTGGCCCAAGGGTTGCACGGGGTCGCGTGTATGTGCGGCTCGACCTGCAGACAAGGGGCAGCACCCAACATACCTCCCCCTAACCTGGACGGGCGGGCACTTGGTATGTTTACAGCAGGCTGGGCAGCCTGAACACCCAGGGAGGGATCAACAATTCACAAAAACACTGTGAGGGCTGCAGGCAAAGAAAACAAAGAGAAAGCACAGAGTGTACTGATAGATGTGGAAAGGACTGATGAGAACCGTAGATCAACAATTACCAATAAGTCTGCCTTTTTGTAAGAAAGAAAGAAAGAAAGAAAGAAAGAAAGAAAGAAAGAAAGAAAGAAAGAAAGAAAGAAAGAAAGAAAGAAAGAAAGAAAGAAAAGATCACACCGGCCACTAACGGCTTCTTATTGCAATGTCTGGATTATTATGTACTTGATTAATAATCCACACCATTTTTAGATCAATACATTTGTATGGAAAGCAGCCCACACGCTGAGATAACAGTCATTTTCAGCAAATGTCTAACTATATATTAATGCAAATGTGACACAGTGGACAAGGAACTCTGACTCTTGTCTGTTGGGAGTCAGTGTGGGTGTAAAGTGATGATGTTTCACAGCCCCAAGTCGGCAGAGAACAGAAACATGCAACAGAATAATGGACTTTTCTAAAGGTTTCTCTCTAGAACGAACTAAACCCCTCCATCACTTTTGATATGCACATTCAAACCGTGTAACGCTGTATCTGATGAGAAAACGATGTGTTGTTTAGCAGGGCTTCAACACATAAACACAATACATAAACATGTATTTATGTATTGTATTTATTCTATTGGTGCTGTGTTGGTGTTTTTTTTTTTTTTTTTTTGGTTTAATCTTAATGAGCAATACATGTGCAAAAGAGAAGGAAAAAAAGGAGAAAAAACCTCAGACACGTCAATCAAACGCACTCCCGAGAAGAGTTCTAATCAGGAAGCAAATAAAAACAGCAGTGTGGGTGGACTCTGGCTGTGTGGGGATCTGGGATTATCCCTGGTAGATATTTGCTAAGAAAAAAATAAAAAATAACACACTTCACATATTGATTTGTTGCTGCTACTATCTGTTCAGATTCTCCACCGCTGTGTCCCACTGCTGACTTTAATATTGTCTCTTTTTGAAGCCTCAAATTACTAATTAACACAAAGACAGATGATTGCAATTTCATTTGCTCTTTGTGGCAGTACTTTAATTTGTAACAGCTACACGTTAACCATTTCAATTACTTGCAAATTGAAAAAAAAGGAAAAAAAAACAATAAATAAGAAAAATCAGCCGTTGAGGCAGAACACTGTAGTTTCTGCTTCAGTTATCTTCCATAAGGTAAACATCAAGACACCCAACTGTGCCTCATTTCCCTCTCAGTCTTTGAGTGTTCAGTTGCACCACAATCACTTGGTCTGTATATCATAAAATGCCTGGAAGACACATAGATTTCTCTGTGCACTGACTCTCTACACAAAGAAATCTGGGTGTGTGGTTTTGAATTTTGCTCCCAGGCTTCGTATTCATCATTTCCCATGTAGAAAGCTGATCACATGGCAGAAAGATAAGCCCAATACCAAAATGGATTCTAAAACACAATCACATGAGGTATGTATCATATTGTTACAGCCACACTGGTTTAAGTGGTTTACAGCAGCAGTCCCCAACCCCCGGGCCTCGGACTGGTACCGGTCCGTGAGTCGTTTGGTACCGGGCCGCGAGAGTTGAGGCTCAGGTGTGAAATGTATGGTTTTCAGGGTTTTTAGTGGTTTTCAGCATTATTTTGTTATCGTTTTTATCTTTAACTCGGTTTTCCTGGGTCTTTTCACGTGTGAATGAATAAATCTTCTTTTTTTCGGTACTGGTACTAGTTTTATTTTGTTGTATTTATCCGCAACACCTTAAAGGCCGGTCCGTGAAAATATTGTCGGGCATAAACCGGTCCGTGGCGCAAAAAAGGTTGGGGACCGCTGGTTTACAGCATGTGAAGATTTACACTCAACCTGATCAGGTGTCCTCTTCAAGCTAATTTTACAGCAGGATTGGAAGAAACTTTGCGAGACCTAATGATTTCATTAAGCGACTGCTTAAGCAGGGTTTAGGAATTCATTCGGCTCTTGGGAAACTTCCACCCAGTAGGACACAGAATCACAAAGCTGAATAACCATAGCAGCTTTGAAGCTCAAAGTCAGTTTCCATATTCTCTCTAAAACTCCCATCTCTGACTCTTACCGTTTCTTGCACACACACACGCACATAGGAAGCTCAAACCAGGGAGCAGATACCAAATCACTGATCTCGTACAATACTTGGATCGTTCACATCTTTATAAATCACTTAAAGAGTGCTTTCAAGATTTTACATTTGGACTAATTTGTGCAGTATAGCTAGAAATTAAAAACATTATTGAAAAACAGTGATTAAACTGTCTTCTTTAATCTGTAGTAGTAAAATATATATAGCACTCCCTCTGTCACTGAACTGCAATAGCTATAGTAATTTCTATCCAATGATGCAATGCAGTAAACTAAGCAAATGCAACTTTAAATGTAAATAATAACGTTTTACAACTTGTAACAGGTCAAAGAAAAGTCCATACCATAAAACACATGACGCAGACACTCCCCCAGAGAAACTATCCATCCGTTCTCTGCCAGGCTCTCTCTTTGCCATAGTGAAAGAGAAACTGACAACCAGCTTTTCATCTATGTTGTACTACACTGAACTGTGGCCAGGCGGTCTCCACCATCCCCTGACCTTCCATCACACACATTAAGGCCAAAAGGTGGGAAGGTGGTGCCTCATACAGTAGCTGCTTCCTCACTAAATGTTTTTATTATACCAGGAGAGACTGTTCTAGCACAAGTAGAGGTGTATTTAGCTATCAGGATAAAAGCAAGAAAACATTCTGTGTGTGTCTGTATATATGCAATGACTTTTTCTGATCACAATCGAATCCTGCCAACATGTTGATATTCAGGTATGGACACGTTAAAGAGATACATTTTGACAGCAGGGCAAAAAACCCATCAACTTTTCAAAGTAAGTGTCAGAGAGCGTTAAAGTACAATGTGTGAACTGTAGCGCTTTGCAATCATGCTGAATAGAGTGCAGAGGACATCATAAAACAAACAAACAAAACATGACCGTGAATTTTATATTTGACACAGCCACACTGAACAGCCACCTAAGCAGTGAACGACTGAAGCAAGAAATAGATATTTCCTCAGGAAATGAAGGTTCAAAGAATGAGAATAAAATAGGAACTTTTTTTCAATTGACTCAATCATGCTTTACAGAAGAGTTTCAATAATAATAGAGCTACTGAAATACACTGAATTAAGTTGAAACAATCTTATGCAACAAGATGTCACTGACCCACTGTATCAATGCTTTTGAAGGAGAAAGAGTAGTTATGCTGCTGAAGGTCTGCAACTATTCATTACTGCAGTAAACTGAGATTCCTTACAAAAGCTCAAGCTTTAAATGTTACAGTATCACCTAGACTGGAGAAAATTACTACAGAATTATTACTGTGGCAGTACAAAACAAGCCGGAAATATAAGACTGACACAGTAAAACAAATTTATGGAGATTGTGTCTCCCAGCAGATAGAAAGCAACATTCCACTCTCATTTTAACTTTACCACCAACTATCCTGTGAAGCTCCTGTCAAAACTATGTCTTACACCGTAGTCATTAGATTCATTTTTAGGAATAAAACAGTACTAACTATATCCTTTGGCAGTAAAATGAGCAGCATATCAAATGTTTCTTAAAAAAAAAGATTGCTTTAAATCAGTTGGATCATAATGAATCCACAAAGAGGAAAGAAAAATACCCTCTCGTTAGGTTCACTTGATGGCAGCAGTAACAAAGCAGACTAAGTAAGGCTATAGAAACAAAACCCCAGGGTTTAGTAAATCAAGTTTTCCTTTCAGATTCACCTCCCTCGCACTCTCTGTTTAGCTTATATTACTTTTGATACACAAATTCTCTTGTAGTGACATTAAATATGTTCAAAATTCCATTAATATTGAACAGAATCACCAATTTAAAAATATCCAGTTCATTTGGGTCATTGTGTGCTCAACTTGCGTTAGTCTTTTAGCTAATGCTACCCTAAGTTATAATCTGCTATTTGAGCTAGCCAACTGAAATTACATCATCACAGAAAGGGAAAACTTTTAATTGTACATAAACAGTTTTTGTGGTTCTGCAAGTAAAGCATGCAGGCACATGAGGCAGATTTTGACATTTGTGGAAACAAGCTGTGAATGGACTAACCGCCGGTGGTGATAAGCTAAGCGTTTTATTCTTCAAATAAGAAAGGAAAGCTTTAGTAGTTCAACAGCTGTCTGGAAATAGGTGAAAAGGCTCCCAGCAATACAATATCTGGAAGGATTTGTCTTGATGTAGCACGGCTTTGTGGAAGTGCATTCCGGATGCTATAGGCTGAGAGAGATGCAGAGACAGTCGGAGAAATATTGACAGAGTTAGACTGAAGTGTGTGTCTGGGGAATAGAGAATACGGGTGGGCGTAGGAATGGGGTGGGGGGGTGTTGTTTGTGCGCTCAATATCACGCTCTGTCAGAAGCTGTAATATCTCTTCCATTTCATTAGTTGCTACATGAATAGACCTGACATCAATCAGCGCCCGCTTGGCTGATTGAAAGAGAAGTGCCTCAGCATCAGAGAACATCATGGAGCATCATGGAATGAGCTTGCAGTTTGTAGGAAGTGATTGTACAATGTTAACCTGGAGAGCAGTACAATGAATCTCAGCCTGGCATAAACTCTGAATCTGGAACAGATATACGCCTCGTACACTTTTTATAATCAACGGCAGAGTCTCACACACAAGTGTGGCGATTTTCTAAAGCATGCAATATGCAGTTATCTTCTGATAAATCTATCGCTTAGGGGACACAAAGGCAACACATAACCATTATATAATATTTAAAAAAAAATGGAATGAACAATATTTTTTTTAAGCTGCGAATTCTTACCAGTGTTAACTGTGCCATCTGTGTTAATGGAGGCGAGGACACAGGGAAATGGATTGCTAGCTTTGTGCTGAACCTTGTCACCAGTCAGCAACTTGAGCCGCTGTGATGTGACTGGTGGAAAGCGATAGAACTGGAAGGTGAAGTAGATGTTTTCAGGCCAATCGGGACCAACACCCGGTGCTGCTATTCTGTGAAAAGACAGCAGGAGATGATTGTTATTATGTAAAAATAATGATTACAATGATAACGACCGTATAAGAATACAGTGTAAATAAATTAGCATACAAAGAAATCGAAATCTGTTATATTTAGAAAATAAATTTTTTCCCCAGAATCTTTTCAAATGTTTAAAAAATGAATATTCTGCACATCTTATAGGAGTCGTTTAACTTTGTAGCTGCTTAAAAGTGAAAACTTCAAAACCAAAAAGAGGATAAGAGCTTAACTTTAAAGTTGCTAAGAAAACTGGACTGCTGACTAAGTGGGTACAAATTCACAATTCATTTTTAAAAAATGAAACGCAGCAAGAGAACGTGTTATGAGATCTGTGGACGAGAGAAAAGTGTATAAATATATATAAATATCTAGGTTATCTATTGCCACAAATAGAATACTTCTTTTGTGTTTGTTTACTGGGACTCCTGTTTAGAAAAAGTAATCTTTGGGGCTATGAGAACCTCCTCCTTGTGTGCTGTGTACTGCTTTTCACACAAACGCCACCCTCTGAGTGTGATTTCATGCACACATACGCATTTCTAATCCCACACTTGAAACTGCAGTTAGCCCACATAAAGTCCCTGTGAGCCTGCAAGCACCCGATTTCAGCGCCAAGCACATTTAAAACAGAGCAAGTTTCAGGATGAGCTTCTTGCTTCCATATGATGAATAAATTATCAACCAGTCAATGAGTATTGAGGAAAAAGAAAAAGCATTTTAAAAACAAGCAGGGAGTGCTGTGAGGGCCCCCTCATGACCACAGACTGCCGAAGCCGTAGATTTCAAAGTGGAAACTAATAAGAGCGGCGTATGACCTCCCAGTCAATCACAAGCTCTGGTGTTCCACTGTTAAAGACGATGCCATGCTCCATCTTCAAAGAGGAGCCAGCATTAATATTCATTCAGTAAACAGACAAGATTGATAATTATGGCGCCCGGGTGAGAGGTGGAAATTACACTGCCTATTCACAGGCTCCCTGCCTGTCTAAATGGTACTGCTGCCGCTGGCGGAAGCCCAGTCTGCCATACCTGTTTGTCATAATTTTGAGGTAACTCAGCCTTACCTCACTCTACAACGACCAACAGAGATTCAAAATTTATGTTCCAGTTTGAGGCTTTAGTTTCCACTTCAGGCTGCCCTAAGATGGTGATGAAAAAGATCCAGAGGGACTGAACAGGCTTTCATAGCATCACAACATAAACACTTAAGTAAATTTATACACTCAGACATTTATATGTTTTCTTGTACTATCCAACTGATAATGTGATAGTGTTTCAGCTTGCACCCATGGTGTATAATTTGCAATAAAACAAGGGCTGACTATAACCTTCCTTCCCAATTGCTACCACAAAGAGTGATTTATCTGTCGGCTTTTACATTTAGGTCCACGAGTATTTGTAGTTTTGTCTCTGTACATGACCACAGAGGACTTTAGATAAAACAATCAAGACGTGATTTAAGTGCGGAGCTTCAGCTGTATTACCTTCATTTTTATACAGCTTCCCACTTTCAGAGGCTCAAAAGTATCTGAATAAACTAAAATCGTTTTAAATGCAAGGACTGATTTTAATACTTTGATGAAAATAATTTGCAGTCAATGACTCTCTGATGTCTAGAACCCGTGGACATCACCAGATGCCGTGTTTTCTCTTTTGAGATTCTCTGTGATGCATTTACTGCAGTCACCTTCAGTTGCTACTGGTTTGTCAGTCTCTGTGTCTCTTTTGGATTCTCTGTTGGGTTGAGACCAGGTGACTATCTTGGCCACTGAAGAATGTCCAACTTTTGTCCCTTCAGAAACTCTTGAGTTGCTTTTACAGTATGATTTGGTCATTATCTGTACACGGTGTGTAGAGCTGCCCTATCAGTTTTACACCGTTTGACAGAATGTGAGCAGAGAGTATAGTCCTGTACACTTCACAATTCAATCTGCTACTTCTATCAGCATTCACATCGTCAAACACTAGTGAACCAGTTCCACTGACAGCAATACATGGCCTTGTCAGAACATTGCCTCCACCATGTTTGACAGATGATGAGGTAGGCTTCAGATCATGAGTTGTTCCTTTCCTTCTCTATACGTTTCTCTTCCCATCATTCTGGTACAGCTAATTTGGCCTTCTTGGTCTTGTGTGTAACCAGTGGTTTGCATGTTGTTGTTAACACTCTGTATCTCCATTCATGATGGTGTCTCTTGAGCTTGACAGTGATACACCTGCCTCCTCAAGAGTGTTGCTGGCTTGGGTAGATATTGTGAAAGGTTTTTCATAACAACTTCTGTCATCTTTCACTTTGACCATTTTCCACGGTCTTCTAGTCTTTTCACTGTTGCTGAGTTGGCCAATGCATTCCTCCCTTTACAAATGTACCAGACTTTTAATTTGGCCACTCCTGACATTACTGCTGTCTCTCTGATGCATTTTTGGTTTTTCAGCCTAATGATGCCTCCTAGACTTGTTTCAGTATCTCTTTGAACCTTTGAAAAGTAAAGTGCTACCAAATACAAGTTCAACTCTGGAAATCAGCACCTGATTTATTTGATAAAAACTCACATTGACATCTGTCATGGTTTTAGGTATATCAGGTACTGTGATGAAGGTTTAAGTATTAACCTCCTGCCTAAACAAATTTTTTTCCTCTAAATAAACTTGTATATATTTTTTTCATCGTTTCTTAATTTACTCTGGAATATATTTCCCTTTATTTTTACTGTAGCAGCAATTTTCATAGAAAAGTTACTCTATAGAGACTTATTTTTTACAAAGCACACACTGTCATTACCTTAAAAAAATCTGCAGACTTCGCCTCAGAGACATGTTTTTCTGAAATTTTAAATACTAATAAACTTACTGATAAAATGAAATGAAGAAGAGGCCAAAAGTAGAAGATTGCAGCCCTATTAAATTTTTCAGTACCTCTTTGGTAACAAGATTTCAAGTGCTTGTCGCTCTTTCCCCTTTTTCCTGCCACTTCTTTCCTCCTCTTTGCCATCACAAAGAATCGTGTTACTTAATGATTTATCAAGGACACTTTAGACCCACACGCAGGCAGATTTCACATCGGATTGTCCAATATTGATCCAAAAAGGATCAAAAGGTGCCAGATTTTAAATAAAAACCTTCTTAATGTTTTTAAAAATGGTTGAGAGTTTTTAGGGACTATGTTACACGACTGATTCGTGCACAATGTAAAATATAGTGTCGTACCATTGGTAGGATTTTGCTATCATTTGTTAAAACTGAGCAGACATGCAGCTGTGACAGGCAAAGACGGTGCACTTTCAGACAGTGTAATTAATTATAATCAAAAGCAGAGTCTTTTAATCTAGTCACACACAAAGCACTGATTATGCATCTCAAAACAGCAAGAGGTTAGAGAGTGTAAAGGTTGATGCATGGGTGGTCATGGCACCATGATGGTGAGTCCATGATGAACAAGACAAATGTAAGCAATGCCAACAGCGCTGATGACAAGATAGAGAGACACAAAAATCGGTGTGTTTTGTACCTATCGTTCGGCAGTCGTCATTCCCCACCCCCCTCCCAACCCCGCTCCACTGTCAGCCCCTGTCAGAGTTGATGCCAGCTCCAGGGTTTTCGTGATGGGACGCTGACAGGGGTACAATTCAGCCTGTGCTGACAGGAAATGTGCTTTTCTGCAACCATGAGTGTATGTGTGCATACTGTGTAGGGGTATGTGCTCGACATGTACGTAGAGGGTGGCAGGACCTTATGCCTGGTTTAAACGCATTGAAATCTTGAAAAATAGATAACCCTTGAGGCGGGGAGGAGCCGCCCTTGGCTGTCAATCAAAGTCTCCAAATCTCTACACAGATAGTGGCTCAGTGTACAGAAAGATATTGGCAAGGTTGTCGAATCAATGGCTGCTCTGTTTCACTTAGAATACAACAAATCTGCCATTTCTGGAAGCAAAAAAGTAATTAATTTGCAATCTGTCATGGTGTTAAAGCCAAATCTTTAACAGCAACAAAGACAACAGCAATTAAGCTATGCTATACAGTAGTAACACCTCAACCACATGTGACACAGTACTGCAGGCCTCACCTAGTAAATGCCAGAAACTGGAACACCAGCAAGTTTCCCTGCAGGTCATTCTCTTCTCGATTGGGATCAAAGGGTAGGGGTTCTGTGGGATCCAGGACATCAGCCACCTGTCCACTAGAGTCCACGATGTCAGGGAAACCAGCCGAGAAGAGGTGGGCCAATGAGCTTCTGGAGCTGACTGAGCAGGAACTAGAGTTAAATTAGAGGAAAAATTCAGCACACATCAATCATTCGCCAAGCAGAAAAGACTTCAGCGAATGCGTTCTTGATGCTTTACGAGCAGCAGGAGGTAATGCGTTTAGTCCCCACTGCACTGGCTTCACTTGGGTGATTTGCGGTTGTAAATGAGGCGGGGAAAAAATGTCTGGATCTGTGGAGCGGAATACAATGCTGTTTTTATCATTTTTCGACCTAGCTTTGTTTGCCTTGGATCAGTTCCATCTCGACTCATGATGTTTATCTTTTGGGCAATAACTTCAATTTAGTGACTTCATCCAATTAAACTGAACCTGAATTTCAATATCCGGCTGGACTTAAGAAAAATGTGGGGAAATGATGATTAGGCAGCATAAGGATGTCAGCAATATCTGTCAAGCAGCGGTACCACAACAATACTAACAGGGGAGCGAGAACGGGTGCCAAAGCACTCCCAAAGGATTTTCTTGCATAATTGGCAGTTATCTCTAATCATAGTGGCCACCTGTTTTCCCACAACTACGGTAACATTTATAACTTATACTCTCAGTGCTGACACCAAACATTCTGAGTCTGATAACACCGTGCACAGATGGCTGACTAAAGTGCCGGCATAGAAAAATGAACAATAATGTTTGGGCTTCTCATAACAGTAATGCTGCCTGTGTCCATGTTGAGCCCACAGTGTCACATTTGTGAAAGAACGAAGCCCTGATCAAACTAATTAAGGTAACATCAGTGAAGAAGACAGTCGACTGGGCTTTTCCTCTGCAGCTGTGTCAATTTCATGCTTTCCTTCTCTCCCCCATCGCTCAGAGTTGTATCTTAATTTAGCCCCAGTTAATATTCAAGCCATCATTTTTATTTCAAAAGAGGCTCAATCAGATATGCACGGCAACTTCAATTAAACTTCTTTAGACTTCATTGTTCTTCTCAAAAGAACTGGGTCATTCCACACTGAAAACAGTCAAAAAGATGTTTTGGATCCGAGTGAAAAGGCAGAGATGTTTCAGCCCACTGAACTGAACAGCATCGTGTCTGGATCCAAACTCTGGGATCGGAAAACAGTTTCAGAGCCAGCTGCTTATTTACTGACTCTCTGTACTAGCACAATGCCTTGTTTCGGAGTTAGTGTGCCCATTATTTGCAGAATGCACTCTCTCATTCGGTTTCCTGTCTAAGACCTGGCTATATTTCCACTGACATTATGATCGTAAATTGCCTGCTGAGTTCATTGCATTCTGCTCAACTAAATCAAAGTCAAAACCTCTCCCTTACAGCTGGATTTAATAATGAATTTCACACTAACAAACAGTGCTGAAACCATTACCCAAAGTGGGATGTAAAAGCTGACAAAACATTTTTCTTTAAATTGGCTCTGACCTGAATTCTCCTACTTACTGGCAGAAGTGTTATCCTACCCAGTGCAAGCATGTTGCCAATTAGTGAGCCAATCAATATCCCTCTGTAGATAGCAAGATAGCAAACTTTTGTGGTAATAAAGGACCGTACTAGAGTTCACGCAGGATACCAGGCTTCATAAAACAGTAGCATGTTGAAAGGATATTTGAAGTGCCTTTCTTTAGTAATGTTTCCTGTCAAACATGAGTCACCCTCCCATGCTGACATGGAGAGGTTAGCCAAATCAGAAGCTGTAGCGAGGTGGAAATCACTGAAAGTACAACTAGAAGAAAGGGAGAAAATTGTGTTTTTCAGTTAGCTGAAAACACGGTTGTTTGACAAATCAGGAATCCACTAAAAACATCTTTTTACACACTAATCGTGGCCACCCGATTCCAGTTAGTTTTCAGCTAATGCATTTTTCAGTGCTGCAGTTCAAAGGCATCTATCATTGTTTAATGTTTTACAAATAAAAACTGGCCTTTATTGCAATTTGTGGTGCACAGCTGACGCCAACAACAAAGCCTCCATATCCTCCTTACAGAGGATCACAGATAGCTTTGGGTTGCAGAGTGGTCCCACATGCTGGATTAAAGACCGGTGTAAATGACTAACAATAACATGAGTAATGATGATTCAGATGCACAGTGGAGAGAGCATGAAAAAATATGCCACAATATTACATTTTTAAGAGAATATCCATCATGTTTTAGGAAGGCTATCCTAAAACATGATGGATACTCTTGGAGTAAAATAAAACATTAGCTGATAAAACACACACACACAAAAAGACACTGGTAATATTTTATGGCCATTTGGCATTTCATTTGTTTTAAGTGTGTTTTGATGTGTAAATTCAAATCCTTCTCCTCACACACAAGCTCTTAATGAACAAGTCTTACAGAGCTCACAGTACAGTAGTAGATTATCCAAATAGAGAAACTCTTAGGGTGCTAGCTTACATGTGTTTTCTAAAGTTGTCAAAAGTAAAATGGGAGCTAGAACCCTCAGCAATTAGGATCCTAGCAGTAGAAACCCTCTCTACATTGGTATTTCTCTCTCTCAACCTTCAGTATCATGATCTAAGTTCATACACTGATCTGATGTCAGTATTTCTTATTTCTCTGGGTTCTCTTGCTCTCTCCACTGTCCCCCTCCCCTAAGTGGTCATGATACATGGCTGCCTTTCCAATTGCGGTTTGTTTCACAGGTTTCCTCCAATAAAGGAGTTTTTTTTCTCCTCAGTGTTGCTAAGTTCTTGAGAATTAATCTTGTGTTTTCTCTCAATAACATTATGAGATCTTTACCTTAAAATGGCCTTGGGCAAACTGAACTGAACATTGCAGAGATTTGGGATCTTCAAACTTTTATAAAAGTTATTGTTGATGTCCAATAACTATTTTTAAAAAAAGAGTCTTTTCTTTCTGGGTCACATCATTGCTCGTGTCTGAGGCAGACAACAGACTGGGCTCACCTGGGCACATTCATCCCCAGAGTAATGACAGGGGCATGGACAGGGGTGAAGGGCAGCTCCTGAAGTTGGTCTCCCTCATCATGAAGTGAAGCTGAATCACCTCCTCTTTGCTGAAGGTCCATCTCCAGGTGGGCGAAGTTGCTGACAGCTGAGCAGGCCTGAAATAAAAATCATTAATAACAAAGCAAGGAATGATTAATGCATAATCCAATAAATGAGATTACCACTGGCTGCAGTACATGAGGATTTTACGTCAACGCTATTGTTTTTACCACGATAACTTACTCAGACGTATTATTCAGAATGGCACACAGCCAGTTCCTTAACAACATTACACACACGTGTCAGTGAAGCCATGTGCAGCAACGTGAATTGACTGAACTGTATTACGGTTATGGACAGAAAGGAATCAAAAGAGGACTTGCTTTGCAAAACATTATTGTCACCTTGATGTATGGAAAGCATGTATACTGCATTATGGAGACTTGGATTATATTTACAAGGCAATAGGATGAAAGCTTGTGGTGGATTAGCTAAAACTGATTCAGGAAATTGCCTAATACTCTGAAAAGCAGTTCCAACCGCACACTTACAGTGGAAATGCATATCTTTAAAAAACAGCAGCCATATGTCACGGAGGACGTAAAGAGCTTACTCTGGTTAGGTTTACTGGATGTCTGCATTGATCCTCAAAGCTTATCTATGAGTCACAAGACTATAAATAGCCTTGTCCATCAATATACACCGCAGACACACAACTCTTTCAAAGTGTGTCAGAAACAAAGACAGCTGGACGCTGCGGGCTTTAGCAAATGCTATTTAAACAGGAGTAAATTGTGCATTTCTCAGGGGAACTTTTCAAAAATGTTTTGCTCTAATAGAACAGGACAGGTTATGTGGTCCTGAGTCAAAATGCTCACAGTCACCGTAATAAAGAAACATCATTTTAATTTAGTAGATTATTGATTGTCATAGTTTGGGGCATCACTGAACGACACTGGCTGCTAATTGTCCAGATGGATACGATAAATTAAAATCTGGATAAGTGCACAATGCAGTCAGGGTCAATTCATTGTGATTTTTGATGTTTTTCAAGAAAAAAAAAATCTGTCAAGATGGCACCCAAATTTACATTTTTCCATAAAGAATACAAGAGGAAAACAGTATGGGGCAAATAAAAAGCGTTTTAAAGGATAAATATGTCAATGCTAATGCACAATAGGCAGCGTTATAGTCAAGCTAAGGCTGCCGAAGCATTGGAAGGGCCAATGACAGTAAGTTCAGGAAAAAGCACAGATGACTTAATCAGCCTATAACAAGTTAAATTATTTTGCTTTAAGAGTGCATTTTGCATTTTTAATCACCAACGTTTGCATTGTGCTGCTTTACAGTACTCGACTTTACAATATACTTATGAAAAGAAACAGCACAGTTAATTGCCTGTGGATCAGTTCAACATTTCTACATTTTTTGTGGCAAACATTAATCCCCACTTCATTGTCATTGACAGGCACACAGCTGGAGGGGTATTAGCGAAGATAATTAGCTAAGAAGTGCTAATGGTGTCATTTTGCAGTTGTTTTTTTCCCCTGGTCTTTGATACATGTGCATGGTTCAGTTGGCCTATTACACACCATGCGAGGCTGAGCATTATTGGGCTTTCCGTCAAACGTGCTGGTAATAACCTCGACCAAAGTCATGCTACTATATATACCTATATTCAACATACCCTACACATGCACCGTTATTCTCTGATCAAACAACCTGCAATATAATAACCTAAGAGAATTTCAATGCATAATGTAGAAGTCTTAACACATTTAAAAGGCTCAGAGTAATTGAGTTATACTTTATCTCAACTTGCTACCATAAAACCTATGGAGTGTGATGACATACGAGCATTTTTTATAGGCTGGTGAGTTCAGGGTGTAAGGTTACAAGGACAAATGGAGGTTTAAACAATAAACGCTGCAATCTAGTTTAATTACTCAACATACGCAAAAGGAGTGTCAGAAACTTGCTTATCAGAACAGAATGAAATGCCAGCGCGGAGACCAAGAAAATACACAGTACACAGTAATGTTGACAGTGTTTTCTGCCCTATATGAAATCCAGCAGTGGATTCTACAGTATTGGCATTTAGAAAGTACAAACCAAGCAACCAAAGTCAGGCACTTAAACAAGTCGCCTGCATTTAAGGTAATATTTTCAAACTGCTATCAGAATGTGACCTTTAAAGAAAGGTTATATACACTATGAAAGAACATAATACAGCATGTCTTATGTAAAAACATAACATAGTAAAATTCATAGTAATAAAGCTTCTCACTCCCTGTATGTGCTACTCTTCTACACTGTAGAACAATAATTATAATAAATAATTATTACATCTATTGTTTTGGGATTGATGCACACATAGTAACGGAAATAATTTAACATTCAGTTTTCCTTTAATGTAAAACATTCTGTGATGCAGTTGGAAGCCAACCAGTGCAACTGTAGGTGCCAAGCTAACCTATTACTAAAAAAAGGAAATGCTGCTGTGTTGCCAGAAACAGACATTAGATTTGATATATATATATATGGAAAGAAATAAAAACCATTACAACTTGTGTGAATGAGAGAACATGGGTATAAATGAAGCTTATTTCTTGGAATTTAGCCCAGTAAGTACAAGATGTTCCTACTTTTAGATAGATAGAAAAGTGGATAAAGTTATTCTGACAATTTCACAACACGACCTAGTCTGTCTTTCAAAATGAAATTGTATTGTGTCCTTCTGCCATGTTGTCTTTCTTATTATATTTGATCCTTCCAGTAAGTCTGATTCCTAGTTCCTGGCTTATTTCTGCAGAATGATTCATGGTTTAAGATATATAGATTTTGAGCATGAAATATGAAGGAAATCCATTAAAGCTGTAGTTGACTAGTTACAATATCGCAGGACTTCTCAGCTATGCTGAAAGGGGTATACCTGAAAGCAGGTATACAGTCCAGGGCAGCACTGAACGAGCCCCTACAATCTAATGTGATAATAAAGGGGAGGCAAGCAAACACATTTGCTGGTGTGTACGCTTAAATTTGAACAAATCTGCAATGGTGTTTCCACAGTGCTTTACTGTCACCTGTACATTAGAGGACTAGATACTACATTAGCCACCAGTTCTGTCCTCATATGAAAGACAGGAGACATGGGGTTAAGTTAAAAAGAATACAAAATATTACATAACTAATGATATTCAAATGGCCTTGCAGTTAGGCACCATAATTGCCGATGTGAATTCCTTTCTAGAAAGAAAAACAAAACAAGATTTAAAAAACAGAGTCATCAAGATGGCAGGGTCAAGATCTCTGTGTGAGCTATAACCATGGCAACGATTAGTGTGTGCATTTCGTCCCCTTATAGCCCAGTGGCATTGCAGACTTGATGTATTAACAGTGAGCACTTTGGAAACTTCACAGCAGATATAACCAACAACACTCCAGTTGCAATTAACAAAGCTTATATTGTGACTACTTGTGACAGGCTTAAGTTGATTATCACTAATAACATAAAAGTAGAAATAAACATGCCCTGTGCCTCCTGCATTTCGAGAAAACGGTCCATCCCCAGCTGCAGGATGTGACTAAACTGAAACTGTTTACAAGCAGCCAAACAAATCCCTATACTTCTCAAACAAGGGCAATATGCTATGTGGATTTTTTTTCTACATCAAAGAGCCAATGTGCATATATAAGGATGTGAAAACTGATTTCGATAAGCTGAAAAAGATTCAGGGTTAATCCCAGGATTACAGCATTATGATTTCCTCGCCATTCTATGAGATTCTTCCAATGCTTCTAATGTGCATATTTCCAAATATATGCATATTTGTGGGTGAACGTAGTCTAATTTAGCAAAGACAAGGCAGCTTTCAAAGGCAAAATGAGTCTGGCAGGCAATTCGCAGCAGCAAACACCTACAACTGCAGGGAACAGGTTAGCCCTGCATCATTTCAGGAAATTATTCAGCAAAGTTAATCAAATCAGAACAGTATAGCTTGCTTCCTCATTTACGCTGCAGTGAATCCTCTGGCTGCAATGATAGGACTTGCGTTCAGATGCATAAAGCTTGTTAGCATTTAGAGCCAGTCGGATATGTTTTTTTCTCTGATGTAATTTTCATTATTATCTCTGTGCTAGTTCACTGGAAAGTATAGGGATTAAATCAAAGAGAGTTTGATAAAAAGGCATTCATTAAAAAAAAAAAAAACTTTTTATTGCCAGAATTTGTATTTCAAATGGAGGGTTGATTTAGACACGAAAACAGCTAATTGTTACCAATTACCAATCACCAATAAAAGAAGTACTGGACAGGGTAGGTTAAACATATTTTTTCCTAATTAGTCAAAACATGAGTTTGACGTAGAACAGTGAGTACCTTATTAAAAAAAAGCAGTCTTTGTAGAATAATTGAAAATCCAAGTGAAAAAATAATGTTTCTTTTGATTCTAAAGATGAAAAGAATCCGCTTCGGCACCTCCAGCATCTCCAAAGACAAAGAGTGTGCAGGGCTGGAGTTCAGGTTAGAGGATGTGTGTGTGTTTGTGTCTCCATGGGTACATGGGTATGAGCTGGTAGCTGAGTGCTGTATAGGTGAGTGTGGCTTTGTACTCCAGTGAAGAAGCGGACAATGTACGACATTGTGCGTCTTCGCTATGATTGAATGTACACCTCGTAAATGTATCTATGACTTACTTTCACCTAGTGTTTGTGTATTTTCTGCAGCGCGCGTGTGTGTGTGTGTGAAGGATGTGTGCGTTTCTGTGGGTACGCGTGTGAGCGAACGGGGGTGGAAATCTTACGACATGTGACAGCTGGTGGGCCGATGCCAATGGGGAAGGATGGAGCAGAGAAGGAAACGACTGTTGCCACAGCAACGCCGAGCTGGAGTGGCTGATGGTCGGGTAGCGTGAAGTAGCTGCCAGCTGAGACAGTGAGAGCTGCAGAGAAACAATGCAAATGATTCGCTGTTATTATTATGATTATGAGCAACAGGGCTCAGAAATATACTTTACACCAGAGAGACACATGTGCTGTCTCAGATGGCAACACCCCATTACAATGCTTTGGCACTTATAAACCCTCGTCACTCTACCTGCCTCCAAAACTACTGCTTTTTGCACGCTGTCATCCTCCCGCAGGTCAACTTTAACTGACTTGTGAGATTGTTTCCATCGTTCTTTATGATTATCTTAAGTATTGTGCAAAAAGTGGCATGTAGAAATATCAATCATTACTCATAAGGGACTTGAAATGTAATTCAAAATGCCTCCAAAGACTTACGTTCAGTGGTACATACACTGGATGGTGTACATTTCGGACATCCATCAATACACGAATATAAAGTGTTTATTCTGAATTTTCTCTGTTATAATAGCATTTTCTTTCTTATATTTTCCCATTTTAATTTCTGTTTGAAGCTGTTGTAAATGCAGAGTGAAAATAATAAAACTCACCTCACCTTTACTTGATTTCTAAGTAATTTATCATATTTATTTATGCTTTGCGTTTCTCTTTCCCACTGGAATTAACTGCCCTTAATGTAAAAGTACTTTTATTTTTAAATTGTTCTTTTGATATCAGCGTATTACTGATATCAAAAGAACACCAGTGAGGAATGTCAAAGAAGGAGTAAAATTAAAAAGCAGGGGAGTGGCGTGTATAACACAACTTTGTTATTTAACAATGATGGAATAAGTGCTGTAGAATTGCACTTATATGGACACTTCAGAGCTATAGATGTGTCTCCACAATCACCATAATATTAAGTATGAAATACATTTCACATGTGAATTGCTCTAATCTTCGGTTTTCCCCACAGCTAATCCTGGGGTATCCCGAGGCATTCCCACACTCCACGGGATATTTTATACTGCAGCGACTAAGTCTGCCTAAAGGTTTCCTCAGAGATGGGCCTCCACAGGCAGACAGGTGGCATCTTGATCAGATAGCCAAATGATACTGTTTATATCTCTAAGCTAAAGAGCAGCTGTTATTCTCTGAGCTCCTTCTAAAAAAAATGTTTCTTTCTGCCCAGTTATGTTGATCCTTTGTCTTATTTTAGTCTTTTCATAATAATACACTCTGATCAGAATGAATACATCTAATTAAATGGCCCCCAAATTACCGTCACATTCAAATCTGCACCATTGTCCCGTAGACAGGTGACAGGTTATTGCATCGGATTGTGAAGTCTTTTTGTTTGCTACTGTGAAATGATTACTAAAACTTATCCAAATCCTCTATTGTCTTTGAGAAAAAGGCAATGCTTTATTTATTTATTTAGCAGGGAAAATGCAGAATATATGCATTATACCAAATATAGCTAAAAGCTCATTCTCATGCATAGTCCCTGTGCATAGGCTCCTAATGACATGCAGATAACAACAAAAGATAGTAAATCAAAACCTGACAAATAAAAGCGTGTACACAATGAAATACCCTCAAAAGAAATGAAACAATAGTAGTTTCTAACTCGAGAACACACAATCAGCAACCCCAGAAGGAGAGAAAACATTTCATCAGTGTATGAAAATTCTGTGCTGCCACATTCATTCTCCCACAGCTCATTGACCGCAAACCTGAACAACGTTTTCAAATTAAATTTAAAATGTACTGCACTCTCCGATGCTTTACGATTTCCACGTTCCCAGTAACTAAAAAAACAAAACAAACTGTTTTATACAAAAGTTGCAAAACAAAATTTAATGTAGCGCTCTCTTACTTAAGCCAACAATACAACTTGTCACAAAGTTTTTAAAGAGGTTATGGCGCTAAAGTGTGAATAATAACGTATGGTTAACCAGTTGGACATAACTCATCTTAACTTCAGAAGCAGTTACCAGGTTAACGGGTTAAAAGGGACTTCATACACCTCCCGTCAGACTGTACATCTATACAGTAATTGCCCTGTGTACATGCCTGTTTGTACTTGATTATGTGCCCTACTCTTCCTCCATCTTTCTCAGTCCCCCCTCAGATCTGCCCAGCTCTGGAGCCAACAGCAGTCCTCACTGAGTCCTTCCACAAAACTTAGTCTAAGGCTTCGATCATTGCTTACCATACAGCCACTGTACTCTATCAATAATCAATAAATGTTTCTAATTGTGTTCCGTGTTGAGGGCTGTACTAGTGAATGTCAGCTATATACATAACATTTTAAAAAGATTATAGATTTTAGTTTGTCTGAGGCAGTGACAACGTGTGTAAATGAACTATGAATCTATTTCATACAGTTTTTGTAAACTGTGTAATGTTTGCATGAGTCATTAAAGTAAAAGTTCTCTCTGAGAAAACACCACTTTATCATTCTCATGATTATGCCTCCTCTTTCTTCAGATCAATAAAAAGACAAAGACCAGGTCGTAATATATAAGGAAATATCTAAAGATGTTATCCCTGATGCCTGCTTTGGATATTTTTGTTAGACAATTAATGTTAACTTTTTTCCTAATACAGGTAAAGAACATTTCAAAGTAAAAAAAAAAGAATTATATGAAACATTTGGGGAAACCAGTTTCCAAAAGTGATGCTGTTGTTCCTAAATAATTTATAGTGTGTTGAATTAACTTAGCACACTGAGTCCTGCATGTCAAGGTTATCATAGGTTATTATGTGAAAGCATTCGAGAAATTAAAACTTTGTAAATTATTTTGTTTTAGTTTAGTTGTTTTAGAACTTAAATAAATTTATTACTATATACTAAATAAACTATATGATGGATACACATGTTTATTGACACTCTGGATCGGTCAACTGCTTTCATAAAGTTATGTGTTGTTATTGTGAAATATGCACTAATTTTCGTAACTATTGCCTCTGTCACATCCTCCATACAATAATAAATAAAAAGACAAAAACTAACAGTGAAACTTATAAAAACTAAACTAAAACTAAACATTTCCAAATCATAAAAAAGTCAATTTAAATAAGAAAATCCACTCTGGGAACTAACTCAAACTAAACTGTATTAAAAAAACAAAACAAAAGGTCAAAACGAAATAAAAATAAAAACTAGTTAGAAAATATACAAGTGTAACAACTCTGCCAGCCAAGATTAGTAGGATCAGTGCTGCGTTGCTTATTTGCTCAATCTTCGACAGAGCTTTACAGAATATTTTTTCAGCTTTGGAAGTCATTTTGATAAGTAAGAGAGAAAAGGCTATAATGGTAAAAATAATCTGTCAATGAACTGCAGTATTCCTTAATAATGGGCCTTTCAGTTCACTTGTGACCCCTACTGAATCTGCTACACTCAAAACAAATGGCTCTCTAGATGGCAATAAAGATACTGCAATGAACTTTACTGAGCAATAAAAGAAGAATTGCTAACTCACCCACAGCTTTGTTGGCCTAACACACTTTGGTATTTTTCTGAGGACACTGCAAATGCAAATGCTTAAAATGAACTACAACAGACATCCCTGCTCTCTTCAAATCTTATCCTCAACAAGAAAAAAAACAAGGAAGACTTCACATAGCAAGTTCTGATGTGTCTCTGTGACACAGGGTACTTCTTCACAAACTGCTGGTTATAGCTAGTATTCATTTCATAGATGTGTGGCTACACTGTAGCTGCGTGCTGAAGACACACAGAGACACAGCCCACGATTCTAGCTATGTGTCCAAGCAACAAGTATATAAGTGAACAGATGCAACCACACAATTTTATTGAATGTCCACACATTGGCTAAATAGAGAAATACAAAAAAACCCCTATAAAGACAAAAATCTATTAAAATGATATAAAGTAGCGTTAATGTTGGAAAAACATTAAACTTCACCCTGCACAACTAATCAAATCTTGATCTTGATCATGATTTTGGCTTGGTACAATTAAACAAACATGAGAGTTTCTGCTCCACCAGCAGAAAAAGCCAAAAGCAAATCAAGCACTCCTAACATCAGTGCCCATCACAGCCAGGAGTATCCTGGACTAGTCTGGACGAGTAAATTAAACATTAAAAGACAGAGATACAACAAAATGTAAATGCCTGGCACAGCACAAGACTAAGAGCCTGTCCCTCGAAGCGGATTCTTCTGGAAAAACTTTGGATTTAGGGCAAGTGATGTTAATAAAAGAACAAACCATATACAAAAAGTGCTGTAAAGTTGTGTGTCTGTGCCTGCAAAGCAACACAACTAACTGATAAAACCACCTAAAAAACATCACAAACTGTAGTGTAATAAATGCACCAAGGCAGACTCAGACATCCATGAAAGTGAGTCTGTGCAGCACATCAGTATATCCATCCACCTCACAAACACCAACCAATCACATTCCATGTGGCCACACATGAGACCAATAAACACAGTGAGTAACGAAGGTGTCAGGAAAATGGTCAACATACTCCACAAAAGATATGTTATCCCCTCGAGCAATTATCTTTCTAAAGTGGCAAAATCTGCACTGTATGCAAAATGTAACAGGGGAAATAGAGAGGGATCTCACAGCTGGTGAGTTATATTTACTTCCAACAGGCAGGTACAACGAATGGAGTCAAATGGGTTTTTTTTTAATTTTCTTTCTAAAAGATTTAGGCCAGGTAAATAAAGGTTTATTTTTCTGCAAAGATTAATTAAAACGGATTAATTTAGAAAATTTATATACAACGGTACAATTAAAAGATCATTTTTAGCCATAATCACGCAGCTAATCAAACTCATTACATGTTTCCATACATTCAGTGAAGCAATGTGATCTTGAGCATAATACTGAGTGTACAAACCAAAGACAGAACTATTTTAGAAAATGGAAAAATAGATGCCCCCCCCGATAAATCAGATTTCCTCAATATCGATTCTGAAATAGAGTGTTTGATCTCTCTCGGAAGATCACATTTAGAAATCAAGGTCTGCCGGTTTGAACAATGTTTGAAACAACAGATGACCTGATGCTGAAGAGACAGAGCTTTCTCCCACTTCTGCGTGAAAAGTATCCACTTTTTAAAAGACAGGCTAGATAGATAGAAAACCACAAAAAAAATAAATAAAATCACACTAAGAATACCTGATTCTGTTTCTCCCTTGAAAATGTGTTGGTGTCCTAGTTAAATTGCAACGCTTATTTGAAACATGTTGCTACGCAAAACTTATTTTGCTCACAAGAAGCTCCTGCTTTCAGACACACTAGGTTTCACAGGAATTTGAAAAGCCTGTATTTGGAAAAACCTGGGTGCGCTAGATTCCAGTTAGCTTACCATGTGTTCTCCTCAACATCTCGAAGATATGAAAAAACAACCACAGCTTAGACGTTTTCTGTGAAGATGCCATAGGAAACAAGATATTTGTCACCACTGTAAAAGTAATGGAACAAGAACAAACAACAACTGTGCTGTTGATAAAGAGCTGCAGGTGACAGGCTGCACACCTCCAACTTCTCAGCAAGATAACCAACTTTAATGTGCCCTGTTATGTGCTTACTGAGTGCGGCGTGAAATCAAAATAAATCAATTTCTCACGCCATGATGGGAAAAGGCAGATTTGTTTATTGAAACAGTGTGTGTTTGTTTGATTGAGGACTAAACACCAGTTGCTCTTTTGTGTATTTCTGACGACGGAGCTTCTCGTGGACCGACTGCTGCCAAGGGAGGCATTAAACCACACTTTTTGCCACCACAGTAACTAAGACTGCCATCAAATTAATCAGGGTTGAAATATTTTTGTTGTTAATTAAAAAAGAGCTGGCATATAGAACCAGATATATGTTGTTGTTTTTTTTAAAGTTTTAAATACTGCCATCTGTCTAGGAAAGTGGCACTGATGGAACATATGGGACATGGTTTAATTGGAATCAACTGAAATGACACCTAAACAGAGCAAAAATGGAAGATTTTCAAACAAAGTGGTTTGACACATTTTGAATTGTGCTAAGTCTCATAGTTTCCTCGCTTCTAAAGACTATATTAGGTGTGGGCGTAAACCAAAATATGAGCAGTCGGTTGTTGGGATCAAGTCAAAATGTCCTCAAATGTTAAGACCAGTGGACTATCACATATCCACACATGCATGCGATCTCACATTGAGTCATCACGTCTGCACACAGAAGGCGTGAAAGACACTACGCAGACGACTCTGCGTGAGAGAATCTCACACACACACGCACATACAACAGGAGAATACACGGAGAAAGGCAATTAGACGTGGCATAACTGCGGCTGCCAATGTTCTAACCTCAGCCTGTCTGTCCTGACAGCCAAGTGTGTCATTTCTAGTTTCATGGGACCTGCACGTGAGTATGTGTGAATGCGTACATATGTGTCTTGTGGAAATACGTGCTGCTGACGAAAGATCTGAGCACGAAACAAATTCAGAGTGCTGCTTCAGTCTGCTTTGCGTGAGGAAACCGAGTTATAATAGAAGTGTGGACTGGCACTGTGGAAGGATGGACAGCCAAATTCTTGAGATGCGACTGATCCTCAGATTTGCAGCGTGTCTATTATGAAAATTGTTTTTGTTACAATATTAGTTTTCTTAATCCCCCATGGAGTGGGATTAGACAACACTAAATCCATACACCCCGTATCAGGCTTATTAGATTTCTGAGTACAGGATTGTGCTTGGAAGCTACAATGAGCACCAGCTATGTATGTTCATGTTTAATGGTTTAAATCATTTAAACATTTTATTTATTATTCATGCAAATAATTATAATTATTCATGACAATAGAATAAATAGGACACCCTAGAAACAGCAATAATCAGGAAGCTGACACAGCCATCGTTATATGGAGCTACTTTCTATTTTGCAATAACCTTTAATTCCAAAATGACTCTGTTGTAAAGGCTTCGCCTGCAAATATATTTGAGATCAGATCAGTGAATGGTTAATTTTAATACAGCACAACAAACACTGTTTGGTCTGTTTACATCTCTGTCTCGTAGTATAACACTACAGTCTATTGTCGAAGCTTTTATTTTGACAGTTAGGGCAAGGGGTACTGTAACAGGGCGAATAAGCTACCAAAACCTCATCTTTACTCATATTGAGCTTTAGCCTCCTTAGTGCCTGCTCAAATGCAGTTATATAATTCCTACAGCATATTCAAATCATCTGTGATGCTCACGATTCTGTCCTCCCTCACACACACAGAATCTCCAATTCTGCTCTTACAAATCAATGTGCCTGGCAGGAAGGAAAAAGTCAAGTAATTTAATGACGAATAATGCAAGATACAGTAAGTACGGGTAGGCAGATTCAGGTGGAATTCAGGTGGGAATAGATACGGGTAGCAGTTGGCACACAATGACAAAAGAAACTCCAACAGACTCGCAAGGAGAAAAACTGAGCCTTTATCAGTAGTGGCAGGTTTACTGGCAGAATTAGCATGTGTGTAAAGTGGGTGGAGAAGGTCCAATAATACGGGAAGCAGGGAAAATGGTAGTCACTGCAGGACTGGCAGGAAAAGAAAAAGTGTGTACCGGTGACACAAGGAGATATTTTGACACTATAACTGTTTGTTAGCCTGCAGACTGTTGAGCTCAGAATTTGTTGTGTGCTCTTCGACCATTTGTCACGATTATATTTCCATTAGAGTCAAGGACCTAACTTTGCACGTATCCACTGTATATGCTAAACCAGCATCATTCCTTCAAGAAGCTTCATGAATGTTTATCTGCCCGCTCTCTTAGTGTCAGAACGCGCACATAAAGGAGAGAGAAAGACAGAGAGAGAGGCCTTGACGTGGGATCAAGCTCACCATGTGACTCACAGGAAGGAAATAATAGTCAGGCGTCGCTTTAAAGGGAGGAGGATTTCGAATGAGATCCAGTGAAAATGTTGCAGGGATTACCAGGATGAAATGTTGAGAACAACAGGCAGAGAAGTCAAGAAAGCTGACGGTTTAAAATATTACTTGTCATGGTCCGTGGTCCTGTGTCGGTGGAATGCGTGATGCTCGGGTAGCCACACCCCCGGGCTGGGCCATCACCAGCACACCTGCTCTCCATCACGGTGACTACACGGAGATCTACTTAACCCGGCGCTGACGGATGCTCCACGCCAGTCCGTTAGTCACCCCCACGGTGGTAACCAGACTTTCGCTAAAG
>NW_024582421.1:132891-158825 GCF_018398535.1 Haplochromis burtoni
CTCCTCCACGGACTGCCACACTTCCCTCCCGAGCTCCCACGGTCCCGTTCCACCGTAAGCCCACTACTCTAACCCAGTCCAGATGTGTTTTCCCCGCTTCCCGGCTCCCTAGTAATCATCTCCCCTTTTTATTGCAGCCTCCCGCCGTCCCGATCCCGGCTTCCTCGTGTCATTTTTCCCCCCGGGTTTTTAGTTTTTGTTTTGCTCCCTAGTTTCCCCGGGTCGCCTTTTGTTGTTATAATAAAGTGTTTTTCTGTTAGCTCGGAGTCTGCGCCTGGATCCTTTCGTGCCCGCGCACCACGGCCCGTGACATTACTGATGCACCACACATATAACCATCTAAGCAAGTCACAATGTGAACATTAGTACTTATAGTTCAGTAAGAATGTATGTGGCTGGGAGACAAGTGATCTCTAATGTGTAACAGTAGAGAAACACAAGTTATAGTATATAGTGACAACCACTGAATTAAATACAACTGTATATATAAGTAGTAATAGCAAAATTGTGAAAATATTCCTAAAATATTCCTCTGTTACAGCAGAAATAACTTAAACGTAATGTGTGGGAATTTAATTGTATCTGTGTTGTTATGTTGGGTAGATCATCATAACAGTTTGAGGACTATTATATTTTGGGCTATTATATTTAGGATCAGTACTGGGACTGTATACATATGGGTCTAAACTTGTGGTCCAGCTTTGTGCCAACAATCTTTGCTATTTTTATCTAGGCTGAACAAGTAAAAATAGTAAAATAAACTGGCGTGCAGAGAGCATGGAAATCAGAGAATGAGGTAAACTGCCAGCTTGTTAAGAATGTTAAATATGATTAGAAAAATAGCTGCCAAATATATACAAAATTCAGTCTCATTTAGAGCTCAAATGGACAGAACACCTCATAATTACATTCACTTATCTTCCATCCATCTACAGTAAATTATTTTGGTGTGAAATAAAAAAAAATGGGTGTGGGTGGGACAGTGCCAAGTTTAGAACTGCTCCCTCACAGCGAGGAAGTCGTGGGTTCGAATTCACAGGCTGCGTGGAGCTTGCATGTTCACCCAGGCAGGGCTCTCTCCAGGTACCAGCTAACTGGTGATTCGATATTATCTGTGTGTGTGTTGGGCCCCATCATAGACAGGCTGTCACATCTCACCCTATGACTGCCAGGGTCCCCCTGTGACCCTGAATTGGATAAAAGGAAAACGGATGGGAGTTGTGTACATGACACAAGAAAAAACAAAAACCCATGTAGCCATGACATGCTCATGACATGTACAAGAAGAAACCCTTAATGGAGTCCCTCAGCTATCTGAGTGCTTCTTTTGTTTGCAAGATTCTGACTGGAGAATGAAAATAGTTCCTACATAAAAGGTTTGTGGATTTTCTGGAGTAACTGGGTCATGATTTCTGGAAAAAAGACATTGTTGCTGAGTTGAGTTTTTTAAATCCAAAAGAGATTCTGAGCTCTGGGTAGCTCAAACAAAAACACTAGATGAAGGCATGAAACAGCATTACAGGCCACAGAGGAAAAACATATGTGAATTAGATTTTTGGGTGAACTGCCCCTTTAACAGTCAATCTGTATACTACACTTATCTTGTCTGGAAAGGCACAGTGTGCAGAATTTTAATGTTGTTATGGATTATATTATTTTAAGCATTCTGGTGCCACGAGCATTTGATTTGTACAGACTTATGCTCTCTTACTGGCTGTCATTCTTGGGGCTTCAGCTCAATACCACCAAAGCAGGATTTTATATATATATTAGTTGGCTTAAAAACACATCTTCTGCTGTTTTAACTAGACCAAACATGACACACTTCTCCAAGATAATATTAACTGTTAACAAATACTGATCCCACGCAGTATTTGCTACAGTTCTTGCCAGTCCCACAAATTCAAAGCCTCAAAGCAGGAAAATCTTCAGGCTCCGTCTATAAGGAGCTCCAAATAATGTGCCATCCCCTAAATGCAACTCTATATTTTCCAGTCAGATTTTCCACATCGTCATGCCATATGTGTGACATACATGTGCAATAACACAATTATCTGAGATTTAAACTTAAAGATTATTTCAAAAAAGAAATAAAGACTTATGCTGAATAATGAAGTACACATGATCCCCCAAAGAAAAAGTAGTAAGCTATAACCTGCATATTGTATATAGTGTACAATACCAGCACGAACAGAAATCAATTGTAATGTATTAGAAAACAAGCTAAGCTTGAATCAATGCTGTACAATCACCGGACACTGCATTAGATCCATCTTCCTAGTACCAGGTTCTTCATGGCACAGGTTCAACAAGGTGCTGGAAACAATTCCTCGGAGAGTTTGGTCCATACTGACACAATAGCATCACACAGTTACTACAGATTGGTTGGCTGCACGAATAAAAAGATGTCCACCACAGGTAGGTTGTGGTGTTTAAACAATGCTGCTTTTGCACTAAACGGCTCAAAGTGTGCAAGAAAATATCCTCCACTTTCACGTTTTCATGCCAGATCACCTGAATGCTGCAGCAGAAATTCAGACTCCTCAAACCAGTTTTTCCAGTCTTCCATTGTCCAAATTTGGTGAGTTTGTGCAAACTTAGGCCTCAGTTCTGAGTTCTTAATTGACAGAAGCGGCACCCAGTGGAGTTTTCTGCTGATTTAGCCTGTCTGCTTCAAGGTGCGATGTGTTGTGTGTTCAGAGATGCTCGTTTGTATACCTTGTTTGTTACGAATGGTTATTTAGAGCCACAAAAATTTCAGCAATTGTCTCAAAATTTCATCTTGAAAATTGATGATAGTGTCATAAATTGCAGGGACAAGGTAAAAACTTGGGCGTGTGGTTCGACATGGTGCTCTCCTTCGAGTCTCATGTAAAAGAGATAACAAAGACTGGCGTTTATCATTTGAGGAACATAGCCAGAATCAGACAAGTTTTGTCAAGCGACACTGCAGAGGTTCTTGTCCATGCATTTGTGTCTTCACGTATTGATTATTGTAATGCTCTTCTTTCTGGGCTACCAAAGAAACGTTTTAGAGGTCTACAGATGGTGCAAAATGCAGCTGCTCGCATTTTAACAAGAACTGGGAAATTTGAGCACATTACCCCTGTACTGAGATCTCTTCATTGGCTACCTTGTCAGGTTCGAGCAGATTTTAAGGTCCTGCTGCTCACCGACAAGGCTTTAAACGGATTGGCACCTTCATACCTCTCCGACCTTTTACACCTTTACAATCTACAGTCTACGATCTCAGGACTCTGGCCTTCTAAAGGTTTCTAGAGCCCGAAAAAAGACAATTGGAGAGCGTGCTTTTTCTTTTCGTTTCTGTGGAACAACCTCCCTCAAGATATTAGGCAGGCATGCTCTGAGGAAGTTGAAGACACATTTGTTCACCCTATCTTACATGTCTTAATTCTATGGCTTTTAGTTTTTAAATTTTTACTGTTTTTTACTTGTATTGCTATGTATCGCTTTTATTATTTTATTTATCTCTTTAGTTTCAAATAGTTGTACAGCACTTTGTTTGAAAGTGCTTATTAATATTATTATTATTATTATTATTATTATTATTATTATTATTAGTAGTAGTAGTAGTAGTAGTAGTAGTAGTAGTAGTAGTAGTAGTAGTAGTAGTATTACTATTGTTGCCTTCCTTTATTGAAGCCATTTGGTCATTTTCACCCAGAAAGCTACTGGTCACTGGACAGTTGCTCTTTTTGGACCATGCTCTGAAAAACCCTAAAAACCCTGGTTGTGTGGGAAAATCCCAGTATATCAGCAGCTCCTGAAATACTAGGGCTAACGTGTCTGGCACCAACAACCATGCCAAAGTCAAAGCCAATTAAATCACGTTTCTTCCCCTTTCTGGTGTTCAATTTGAAGTTCAGGCATACCTACAAAGTAGCTGTATACTTGTGATTTCCATCAAAGCATGAAATTGAGTTTCAAGTACACAATAATAATTAGATTTTCCAAATTCATACAATAAAATGTAGCAGCAAAACCCTGAGTATTGTTTTAATTGATATAAGAACGAGACACAAACAACACTTTGCAAAGGAGGGCTGCAAAAGTTAGGTCCGAATGAGCAAGTGCCTGCTGTCGAACAAGCCCACTGCCAGCAACAAACTGAAACACGGTCTCACCTTTGGCCCCCAGACTACAAGACCACCTGGGTCAACAGAACACAAGCACGACCCTGAAACACGGCCGCAGCCTGATGAGAGAAATCATCAACAGAGGCAAACAAACTCAGCTGCTCTTCCAAATGCTGGCTATAAATACCACAGGATCTTTAGCATTCTGCACCGCGGCAAAGAGAGAGTATCAAAGATCAATAATTTATGCAAGCAAGAGAAAGTTGTCAGATCCCACAATGCCGGCGCACAGAGCTAAAGCATGCAGCTTGTTTACAGAGCCATCTCAGAGAAGGATGCCACTGATTAATCAGCACCTGACAGCCATGTTGAAGAGAAAAGGAAAATTTTGTTGAACAGGGAAAAATATCATCATAAGACTGAACAAGCACTTTTTTCCCATACATGTTTAAAAGAAAGTGAGGAAAACAGACAGGGAGAATGATAGACTGTATTTGTGAATTTTGCAACAGCTAACAGAGTTTTGATGAAATGTAGGGTGGCTGCCAACAGCAGTGGCACTGATTCACACGCCGTTTTCTGTTTCTTCTTTTTTCAGAAAGATCCTGGATGCCCACCAGATATCTACTGAGCATCTAAGGCACTAATGACTGCTGCCTTTCACCATTATTCGCCGAGGAGTGTATGTGAATGTGCTAAATATTTACCGTTTACTTAAAGCTGCCTTGGTTTATGCTTTTTGACCACTCAGAGGTGAAAGAACAAAATAAAAACCCACAATGATGGTTGATATGGTGGCAAATAATTGCCTATCTACATAGTCAGGAGTGAGGCTCATTTATGTGGCGTGATATTATAAAATATCATTATAATATTTAAAAAATACTTTTCCATTTGTTTTGGTCGACACCATCTCAAAATATCTGACACTTAAGCCTCTAGTTAGCTTTGTCAAACTGTTATACCCTCTACTTTTGACTACCTCCCAGCCAGGAGGTCACTTAAATAACACCGTAAACACTGTTTCAGTTCTCATTTCACCACATCACCAGATCCTAGACTCCTCTACCCAGTTATTCAAGGTCAAGCCCTTCCTGTGCACCGATCTGTTTGCTAAACTTCTTACCCACTTTCATTTTTGTCCACAGACAAAAATTTCCAGTTGCTGCCAAACTCCAGCCACTTATCCACCTCTGCTCTGGAGCTGCACTGATCTCCTGGTTCCACAGATTAATCTTCCTGGCTTCACTAAACTCGTCTCCTCTGGTCAATCCACAAGCTGCCACTTTGAACCTTTCCCCCCGGCTCTCTTGGTTTCCTCTGTTATAAAGACACTCTGTAAACAATCTGAATTCTTATTAAGCTTGTAAATAGATGATTCTTTGTTTCTGCACCCTACCTGTTTTCACAGTTCTGCATTTAGGTATTCTGTCTAGCCTAAAGACATATGTTTGCTGTTGCTCTTGTTGTTTTTGGAGTGTTTTTGTTTCAACTCATTGAAAGGCATTTAAAAATGAAAAATCATCTTTTTAAACCTAGAATGAGGTTTGTCCATTAATTCAGTGTGCTGTAATGGCCACTTGTGGTCACAGATTGTTTTTCTCCAAAATTTACATCAGCAGCTTATTAAAATTGGGCTGTGTTTTTCTGCCTTATGATTTGCGTTCCTCCTCTGAAGCAAAGTTAATTGCTCCTTTTGGGAAAATGCAGTTGAACTTTAACCCTTAATCCTTGAAAAATAGGATATGAGAGCGTCCTAATTTGCAGTGGAAATATGCAGAAATGTCAGCAAATTTTGTATTTTTATTTTTTCAGAATAATTCGGGGCCGAATGTTTTGGGAATTTGATTTGATAAGACTCACGAGCTCTATATAAAATGGTAGATTAATTTAAGCACAACCATCTTTTAATGTCATCCCCAAAGAACTGCCCAGTATGACCAGAATTGTCTCTTCCCAACCTCTGGGAGCTGCCCTCTGTAGGTTTCCACCGCCCTTGCTGTTTAATCAAAATGAGGGTCGATTTCTAGAGTTCAAGGCTGCGATGATCTCACAGCTCCCAGCTGGTTCAATTTAAAATGAGTCGACAATACAGACTCATTTTGGCCCAGAGAGCCAACACTGAAACAGAGCTGATGTCTCTCCTCCTCCTCCTCCTCCGCTCTGTGTCACTGGCCTCATCCTGAGAGAGAGCACCATCCATCACAACTCCCAGTCTCCACTGACACTTCTCACTTAGGCTGAGGGATGATGCTACAAACAGAATGCCGGCACTCACGATTGAGTATACTTCTTAATGCTTATTAAAGGGTAAAACGTATTCATTTGAGCTCTAAGCTAAACTACATTTGTCATAATAACACAGTTTAATCAATAACATTGTATTGATCGCTGCTTATAATTACATTTATTATTAATTTTTCTCCAACATATTAACATTTTAATTGTTCTTGAGGACATAAAGTATAACTCTATCATTTTTTAGCATTATTTAATATTTATATATAAGTCCTCTTTGTTCATTGATGTTTGAACCTCACCTCGTCTTTGCATTTGCAGTTTTCATGCTGAGGGTGGCTTACATTTTACCCTTTAACAAACCATATTCACTAGTGATTGGTACCATTCTGACTGCGCGCTCTCTACATCTTCAAATTTTTGAGTTAAGTGTCCTGTTACTTTCTGTTCTATTTTGAAGCAATCGTTCTATGTATGACTCTCTCACATTATTATGAACTTCTTTTCATTGAGGTTTGGAGGTATTTGTTTATGCACAGCTCTCTGGACTGCCCAAATCATCACCCCTCTGCCACCAAGCTTGACAGTTAGCATGACAATTTTAGTTTTCACCAAATGTGGCACTGTGCACTACATCTCCATTTGGCCTTGTGTGTCCAAAGGACATTTCTCTAGAAATGTTTTTGTTTGTCCAGACGTCACTTTGCACACCTAAGCCATGTTGTGATGTTCTTCTTAGAGAAAAGAAGTCAACGCTGCCACTGTATTTATACGTTACACATTAATGAAGGGTGCTGTGAGTGTGACTACAAACAAAGTGTCACTCTGTGACAGGATGGGAATTGAGAGGGGGGTGTTTGCGAGAGGCCCCGTGCCTTTCTTTAATTATGTCTCCCAGTTCCACTGTTGTTGAGAGATCTGGGTCAGATAATGAATTTTTCTTGACTTTTTTTTTTCTTTTTAAATTTATAGACCTGACCTGCAATCTCTGTCGACAAACCAGACAAAACCTAAGTGTGGGTCTCTCAGAATTAATGATCCCTGTCTAAAGAGCATGTAAGGGGAGCTGTGTCCATGTACAAGGGGCAGCTAGAGGAGCTTTCTGCAGGCGGGAATCTATCCAGGTCAGCTTTCAACCAAAATGCATTCATAACAGTTCCTTTCAAAAAGTGCAGACACTGCGTTTGCTTTTTTTTTGCTTCACTCAGGTAACAGCAGAATAAAACACAAACTTTTATTGCCAGGGTCACAGGAAGAAAACCCCATTGTTTGTGTAAACCACACAGCCTGTGTGCCCTCCCCTCTGCTGCTGTAATATTTCCAAGCATTCAACAGTGCACCATAATAGAATACAACATGAAAAATTCCAGTTTTATCATAGAACCAACATGACCCTGCTAAAGCTATTCTAAATATATAATTTCAAGAGGACTGCTTCCAAAGAATTGAAATGTTCCCGCTGGAGGAATTTGTACAGTTAACAGCTAAAGGGTGACATGTTTTTCTCAGTAAAGAGTTGAGACAGAGCAAAGTTCCTGCAAACATTAGTGCAGGTAAATAAATGACAGATGACTGGAGCAGGTAATGGACTGACCTTTTGACTAATTGTTTGTGTAAAAGAGTCTGTGTGGACCTACTGACACAGGTTCCTTTTGAAATAAGTATGAGTATAAAAGACAGCTTTAAAAAGGGTTTACTTGTTTTAAGTATTAACTTGGAACTTTAGAGAGAAGCTTTCTTGGCTGGCCAGTATTATAGGTCACCTGTAAAATTCAATAGGTGAGACGGTGTCTTACCCCGGGGCCTTGAGGAGATTCTGGAGGAGAAGCTGGTGGAATGCGTTTCCGATCTAGAAAAAAGAAAAACAAACGCACAACAAAGAAGATAAAGGCATTCAACCTAGAAACGTACACATCTGTAAAAGCCTTCCACTTCTACGACGTATTCATGCTGAAGTCTTCATTATTCATCTGGAAATGTGCTAACAGCTCCAGTTCATTGTTTAACAAGGTTAATTAACAACATTGTAATATCTTCCACATGCTTTCTGCACCTGGTAGCACAGTTCATTTTATAGTTTGGTTAGACATTCAGTGGAATATTAGCTTGTGAGAGGGAATAGAAGTTGACTGCAAAATGCCACCTTTGTAATTGCTTTCCTGATGATTGGATTTGCGGTGAGCTGACATCTTGAGGTATAAAAAAATACACTGTGATAATGTTTACTCAGTGCAGTGCACAGTGGAGTATATAACCGCGCAGAGCACTGGAATACCTAACTATTTACAGACCTAGCAAATCTATCCAATTTCACACAGATAAGGAGGTGAGTTGGATTTAAATTTCACACTGACTTTAAAGTCTGACAATGCTTCCTGAGATTTTTGGTTCGTAGCCATGGTAATACTGAAATGAAAGGTTCTCTAGCATCCCTTTGTCCTCCCTCTCCCTCACGCTGTCTCGCTCTCCGTGCTGGGCTTGACTGGCCTTTTGGAAATTGCTTCGGTTTGCCTGGGGTGTCTTAGTGTAGCTCCCATCTGTTCGGACTACGTGCACACAGAGTGGACATGGTGCTGCACTGGCTGGCTCTGTTTCACAAATGTGCTCTGGCATGCCCCCCCACCCCCACCCCCTCTGGCAGCCATTTTGTTTTTAGGGCTTTCTCACTGTTTTTACTTCTCGAGCCCACGGAGAGTGTGTATCACCTCATTAGCTGGACTAATGTGCAATTAGCCATTTATTTGTGATCCCTCAGAGGCCTTCTCGACAGATGAGTGAACTACCACATGTGCGGCTGGTGAATTCAGACACCTTTACGAGCAGTAAAGTTATACAGCTACGTAAGGACGACGGTCCATTAAAATTAATTTAAGAACATCTGCGTCTAACCAGCCAGATATGCTCCCTGATCTTCTTCTTAGCTCATCAGTATCAACAGGGAGCGATGCATGATGGTCACGTAAACGACAAGGAATTAAGCGACTAAATTATAGATTAATAAAAGCGTACAGACTTCAGAATTTCCAACATTGTAATGCAAAGTCAGCATGTACCGTATGAGTTAAAGAATCCTTCTGAGATCAGGTTCTTTCTGACATGAATGCATCAATAACAGCGAATTTCAGATGGAGGGTGCATTTAAATTAGCTATCTCCAGTTTAAAGCATCCTTTCTGGCATATGTTTAAATCCATGCAAATGCAGTCTTGGAAAAAAAACAAAGTTGAGGATGATCAAGTTGCCTAAATCAAAGAATGGCAGTGATTCATGGTCTCATTCTCCTCTGAACACCAGCCCAAATCATTCAAGCTTCTTGGGCAACCCTCTGAAGACGCGCGAACACTGATTAAAATGTCATTACTGACAATGCGCACTGCCAGAAGCTTTCTCTACACACCGATGAAGTAGACCCCTGATCAACCGCATTCTTGTCTCAAAAGTTAACAGCATCATTAGGAAGGTAAATCATCGAGCATACAGCCTGGGTCCACTCAAGTTTTTTCTGCTGTCACCGGGATTGAGTGGCTGTATGCAGTGTTTACTACACTTTTTTAATCAATTCACTGGCAGACACAGAGCAAATCAGCAGTTTGTGTTTCAATAAGAGATGCAGGCAGTGGCACATCATTTATCTTTGGCTGCGTGCAGGATGTGGAATATTTAATCAGAACTTTGTTTCAGTGGGAGGCCTCCAAAGCTCAGGGTTCAGCAGTTATTTTTAGAGTATCGTGGAACATCCGTGCTTAATTGGAAAAGATTTAAAAAATTAAAAAAAAGAAGAAGAAGCTTCTGCTGGAGAAATCCAACAGCATCCACTGATAACCCCCTACCAATGTGACAAATAAGGGGCACGGTTCAGACTTAATTTTACACTCTTCATCGTAATGCTTACGGAAAGCAAAGAAGAGCCAATATGCATGGCTGATATGTTCTTTCTGGAAAAATGTTTTTCAAAGCTTTACCACAAAAACCTCAACAAAGAGAGTCCCACAGTAAGAGTATCTTACCGTTACTTATTGCTTATTATGAATCACGAATATGTTTTTTAGCACCACTTTGATATTCTTTACCCCGATATCCATCACATCTACTTTTTGAATGTCTGCAGAAGTTGAGTTGCTGAAAAAGCACAAAGACAGTGTGCACTGTCTAAACACAGGCTTTCATTAAAATCAATCATCAGTCATATGTTTTCACTTGATAGCTGTGGAGCTTGTTCTTGAACTGTGAATTGTGTCTTACTGCAAAATATTAAAGAATAATTCCAGTTTAAACATTAAACAGTTTCACCACATTCAGCAGCTTTAACAATATTACAAACCACCAACAATATTTTGGTAATATGCAATATTCTTGTAGAAGCAATCATCCTGAAACGCCTCTGGGCACTTATTTGAGCAGTTATTTTGAGTCACTATATTTATTAAATTTAATTTCCCAGTCCGTGAACTGCCACCTTATTTTTGTGAAGGGCTTTGTGTGTCCACATGATCTTATGAGCTGCGTAGTCTGGGGCAATGTATTCCTTGTAGGGCCTCCTAAAACAAACTGGTCCTGGGTGAGCGGCTAGACTAAGATCAATTAAAAAAACACTAAACAAACAAACAAAACAAAAATTGAGGGACATGGAATTTCCACTCTGAGAGCAGATGTAAGATGATTTTGCAAAGTAATGCAGGTTTAATATCAGAGAGGCCCTAATGGACAGCCAACGTCTTCACCAATCCCTTTAGGTGTATCCTTTATTCCCCCCAGACTCCAATCATAAAGTATATTGATCACGTAGAGAGCAGGTGGCTCTATTGAGATAACATGTGCACAAGACAGGCTAGTTCGATGCCTGTTGCTTCAAAGTTTGGCTGATTGCAAACAGGTGCCGTTGCACTATTGAAGTGCACCCAACCTATAAACACACGCATGCACAGAAATCAGACTACACTCTTTCCATTTTAAAAAATTATAGATGTAAGCAGTGAATAGCCTTTTATGTCTTTTTGTGGAGGAAAAGTCTTTGTATGAGCTTTCCAATTAATGTGTGCTTAAAAAGCCATTATGAATTACATAATGATATTTACCCTGTGAAGGTGATGAAGGTGATCTTCTCTGGCGAGGCACGTCTACCTGTTTTATCCTCAGGGATGGCTTTGGGCTGGATGCCTTCCTTTCCAGGCTGGATGACAGCCAAAATTTGATCATATCCTTTGCTTCTGAGACCTCCTTGAGAGAAGGAAGTTTCAGACATTTCAACAAAAAAAATAAAAACAATACAAAAAACAGAATGAAGAGTTCAGATTCTGCAGGGAAACGAATGAAAAAGCTGACAGAAGAAAGAAGACGTGATAGTGACATGCAGTTATTTCCAAACACCCAAGCAGTGTTGCAATCCTCTGCAAGGTGTGAAAAGTTAAGTCATATTAGGACGACTTGGGCACCCTTTGAAATTTTTGATACCGTCACCAAAACAATGTCACTTGCAGACAGCTGCCTACATCCATGCTATAAAATATCATGCAGAATTTCAGAGCAGAGCCTTCAGGGATGATAGAACCTGACCTTGAACGGTACTGTACGGGGGCCTAGCATGAAACCCAAGTGCGAATGTAGATGATGTGAAAGCTTTTGAATTCAGGGAAGCAGTGTTGTGAGTATTGAAGGCTGCTGAAAAACCTCGTCTAAACACCTTTCAGTGGATTCTTCACATTTTAGTCTTTCGACAAAAGCATTCTTCTGTGCCATTGTATTACCTGAGCTGTGCCTGGAGCTGAGATTGGTGCAGGGCTCTGAGCTTTGGCAGACACCTCTGTGCTATAGACCATGGCTCCATGAGGGTTTGGCTTTGCACCTCCTTGCAATACAAGCTGTATCTCTTCCCCCTTCCACTCAGCTGGCTCCTGGAAGGGACACCAAATCCCCCAACGAAGGCTATGCAAGAAAGCAGCGCGGGATGTAGAGGTAGCAGATAGCTGTGTGATGGAAAACGACAGAAGAATAGGGAATTCAGACATTGATATGATGATCTCGCAAAAAGAAACCAGTGATTAAACTGTTGTAAAAACTAAACTGAATGTAGTCTTTTCTCTTTCATCAAACTGAATAATTACAATCTTTTACAGTGTTTAACTGTGATCAATTGATAACGTTATTTAATTTATAAAGCAGAGCATTAACAGTCTCCAAGTACGACCAAAGAACAAAAACATAATTTAATTTGCCAACTTGTAAATCCTTATCTCTAATCACAAAAATGAACTGCAAGAGGCCTTAAAACTGTGTGGCATGGTGGTGCTTGTCGTTAGCACTGAGCATTCTCTAAATCCCACATCGCATACACGGTTTGGAAGCAGCTTTGCTGTGTTTGAACATGATTTACAATCAGTACCGCTGAGGCTCTACTTCAGCCGTCCCAGGAAAAGTAAAAAAACATTCTGCTTTAAATCATCCACAGAGAGACTCAGTGGTTTTGCTGAATTGATTAATAAGCTGGTCAGCCTCAGACGATTGTAATCAATCATAGGCAGGACAGGACAGAATACACAACAAGCCTACTAGCCCCACACTGCTCCAAGACAAAGCCGGCCATGTAATAGTTTGCTGAATGCTTCAAATTCCACTGAGAATAGTTCTTTAATGTAACACCATAATCTGGCACTATAGAAAATCAGTCATAAAAGTAGTGTCTTTATTCTAAATGTCATACAGTACCTGTTAGTGGTACAATAGAATACAATTATCCATGCAATGTGTTGTGGAGATTTTAGCTAATTTTGTGCCATATAATCTACAAACTAATCTAAAACCACTCTTGCAAAGGTCAACTAAAAAAAAGTAATGATATTCAGAGTGTGATGGTTTCAGTTCTTTCTTCATTCTATATAAAAAGTTAAGTCCGATCGTCTGGAAAGGTAGGAGAGCAAAGCAGAACTGCTTTTCCATAAAGTCACTTTTTACTTCAGTATATAAAAGGAGAGCAGCCAAAAGGTTAAAAGAGTCTTCACCATGATAGATCCAGTCAAAAATTCACTAGACAGAACATATCTTACCTAGTACCACAGAGGCTATTCCAGATGGGAGCAGCATTTGTGTAATTGTGTTTCTGTTTCCTGTTTGCCACTAAAGTTCAAGATGTTCATTCACAATCCAGTACCATCTTTCAGCAGAGTTCCCAATTACACATCATGTTATCGTATGGCCTTGTAGGCCTTATGGAACTTTCCCAGATTTAAAAATAAAAGCAGGATGGGCACCAGTTGGGCTGATGGGGTGAGCAGGTGCTGCAAGGCTGAAATGCAGCAACCTGGGTCAGAGTCCAACCCAAACCCCCTCTGCTGGGTATCTGCTGCCAGCCTTTCTCCCGGCTTTCCTGTTCGCTCTCCACTATCTAACAAAGGCAAAAGGCCCAAATAAATGCAGGGCCATACTGATTATGTTCTTGATAGGCTCTCCAGGCTTTCTATTTGTAGTAAAACCATTTTCTTTAAGCATAAATAACATTATGCTCCACAATCCATGTTATGGCATTTGCTGTTTAACACACTAAACTAACAGCAGCAGCAGGAGCTACCTGATAACAGTCACCACAACCAGCTGGCGTATACAAATTCGGATACAGTTTCTGTTGAGATTCAACTCCTAACAATTGCTGTAGTTATCTTTTAGCCTCAAGAGTGGATGTTGCAATCACTTGTAAATCTTGAACTTACCAATCAGGACACTGTTTAATCAGTGATATTGTCAAAAACTCAGATTGTCTGTAAATAAATAATTATTTTAGTCACTCAATCCACTTAAAATCATACAGGACTCTCTAGTGGGACTGTAGCCAGATTAGACACTGGCATTAACAGTAAGTGGACACTTTCTCTCTAAATAGGATGTGATACAGATAAACACTGGTTGGAAGTTCATCCATTTCAAGCACGCCTAGGGTAGAGCACGCAAACACAGGAATTAATCCCAGTGCTCTGAAAAATAGGGATGTCGTGTAATCGACAGGCACATCTCTAAATCAGTTAAGACATTTTAGATGAAATGTATAGTGGGAGAAGATGAGTATATATGTGTTGTGACATCCTTCTTGATTTCACTGAAATAAAACATAGTTTTTATCAGACATTTTTCACTGAAAAGATAAAAACAAACGAACGCCCACATTCATAAAATTCTACTTTCATAATATCAACGAAAGATTCAGAAGAAGAACGAACGAAGACTTTTCGGTGCGATATCACATTTCTATTTAAATGAAAGAGAAAGGGGTGATTGTCACAGCAATGACTGCATGCTATTTAATTAGCTGCCAGTTTCCACCACAATTAATATACCTACAAATCCAATATGGCATGATGAAACACCATCTAAGGTGAATGAAAAGCAAGACTGGTGCATTTCTGTGCCCTGCTTTCTTAAATAAATTGTGATCTGTGTGGTCATGGTTATTGTAGTATCTTTTGTTGACCAAGCCATCTACCACGGTGTCCCTCCTTGAGAGATTTTTCTTACAGCACCGCGGTGCACTGACCTTTGCAAAAGAGGTCCTTGTCATGTAAGCTTAAACTTAGATCATTTTGTTCTATTCCTGTGAAAAATAACCAGTGCACTCTTTGTTTTTCTGTTGAGGGCTGCTTCAAAATGACAGTTTACTATGAATTATGCAAAGTAATTTCACTGCCCAGTTAACAAAGCCCAAAGTGAAGTGTTCAGATAGCTTAATGGAGCTGACATTTTGAATACTACAAGTGAAAGTGCACTGCAGCAGGGACTTCGTGTGGTAAAGGTGTAAAGGTTAAATTCATGTCAGCTCCCTGCTTGACAGCAAATTTGAATATTCGCTTTTTATAATATACAATAGACGAACACCTAATCCTGCAGTGTTTATTAAGTTCTTCGACTGCCGTTTACTTCCTTTTATACTGACAAACCAACCTTCGGACTTTGTGTTTGGTTTTTGTGTTTGGGCTGAGATACCTGCCAATTTCACACTCATGTAAACACTATGGTTGTCGCTTGTGTGACACTTTAGAGGGAATTAAGCAGGAGAGTACCCAGTCCTGCCATTAAAGGTCTGTTATTCCATCTAAGAAACTCTTTAAAGCCTCACATATCTCAAGTGGCCAAAGTTGCTGATCAATACTCCGTTCTTCTTGAAAGGGAGCCAGTTTCAGACTATAATTTTACCCTCTAGTAGCACAGACATTAACAACAAATTTTTTAACTTCAGAACTATATGGCAGACATAAAACAGATAGCACTGTATTCCCCCTTCAGGCATTGCCTGTTTTTCTATTTCATGGGGGTTGAATTAATAGGATGCTTTATATGAAATGTTAAATCAAACAAGTCTATTTTCAAAGCGATGATTTTGTTCAAATGAGTAGACTAGAGAAAGATCATTTTATGGCACAGGGAGTAGCCAGTAAAAATTGCAAGGCAATTTATCTAATGTGTCTCTTTTTTTCTTTTTTTTTCGTACTTTGTGTCTGTAACGTCTCTGTGCTCCGTGCAGAACATGAGGGAAAGAACAAAATGAGTGTCTCGCACATGACCCAACGCTCACTTCTTGTATTATTCAGTGAATATATTGCAGGAGTGATTCGGGAGCAAAAACGCTGGCCGAGCTCTGAGAGAATGAGAGAGACAAAAGACCAATCAGGGGGTCTTTTCTATAGGGACGCCTACAGCCTTGGAAAAAAAGAAGAAGCTTTTATCTGTCCAAAACTCAATGCTTATCACACTTTCAGTCTTCCAATCATAGGAAACTGAGCCCATGTTCAGAATTGCACCAAGTAGCTGAATGGGAATCTAAAAGGAATGAGAAGTGAGCTAAACACCCATCAAAGTTACAAATATGAAGTTATTAAAGGTCAAAGTGGAGGCGTTTGGGGTTTTTCTTGCCTTTTCTTCTTTTGGCAGGTTTACAAAAACAGAATTCTGCGATTACAACAATGGCAACGAAAGATATCACACCAAGAAATAATTCTCTTTGAGACGCAAAGTGTGAATCACTGTCACGGTTTCAGTACAGCGGTTTTAAAATGCTTCAGGACAGCGCGATCTACATATGAACTGCAAAAAAAATTAAATAATAAAGCACCAAAAGCGTGGGGTGGCAAACAATAGGACTGAGGGGATCTCAAAGGGACTCTTGAGGTTTGAGTAAACAAACAGGATAATAGTTCCACTCAAAGCCAGGCAGAAAAATTCACAATATGCATGTAATCCTTCTATAGAAACAGTCATCAGAATTCAAAAGGCAGGAGCTTAAGCGCTACAATATTCATTTCCGTGATTACACGACAGCCGAGATCAATGGCACATCTACATGCAGGTGTAAGGGCTTTAACGGTATCGTGGTAAGAGCACAGCACCGTAGGAGGCAGTCAGCTGACGCATTTGTGTTAAGGGCCTCTGGTGAGAAAGTTGGTGAGAGGGTCAGACGAATCGACTTATTCCACCACAGTGTGTCAGTGAGACTTAATCAATCGCAAAGCCTGCTGGTGACAGCAGAGAGACATCAAATCAATTGCATTATATTTCACTGGCAATAAAGTATGACTCTTTGCACTCGCGCCGTTTTGGGGAGGAAACATTTGAATTAATCAAAAGAATTTGTCATTTGAATTGAAAGTTGTTTTTCCACATGTTCGCTGTTGTGCCGGTCACTATGTCGGACAAGGCAGAATGATCAATAGCCAATTTCCCCAAAGTGTGATTACACCGTTGATTTGAGCGTTAAAGGCTACATTTAAAATAAGAGCCATTAACTTTCACTCAGAGAGCAACCCTGCACTTGTTTCAATAGTGCACTGGGGAGGGGGGAAAAAATAGAAACAAAAGCCTGAGGCAAAACCAGAGAAGCGGCAAACTTTTTCATAAAGTTGCACTGAGAAAAAAAAAAAAAAAACAATAACAGCAATGTCACCGCACACATAATTGCTCCAACTGGTAAAGTGTTTTCTAAGGGAAGAATCCATCAACCTTGTTTAGAAGTGCAAAACATAACGCTGCAGCATTTCTAGACAAATAAGTGTGTCTGTTCTCAAACATAATACAGAGTGGAAACAAAGATCTCACGTCTGTAACCCGGAGCAAGAAAAGTAATCATCAAACTTTTGGGGGACACCGAGGAGAAGACAGGAAGAAGGAAATTATTATAAAGGTGACAGAAGGCGAGTTTTGCACATCAAAGAGAGCTGAAAACGCATATCCCAGCAGACAAGAAGAACTGGAGGAACAGACACTTACCAGTGCAATTTACTACAACTTATTAACTCAGAAAAAGTAAGAACATATAAAAAGGGGCTGGGGAAAGCCACCGTTAATTTAAGGAATAACCACCAAGTCAGACTGGCTCCTGTTGTGCCTGTTTAAGTTTTCTTAATGTGCCCAAATATGAAGGAGCCAAGTTTGCGATACGCCGAGATAAAGCAGTAAGCAGAAACATATTTTTGGAAAAGCTCAAAGAAAAATGGCAAGACACTCATCGACTCGGGGCTTTCTAGAGAATGGCAGGAATTAATCCTAAATTAGGGGGATGTGAGCATTGATGAGAGACAAAGTCTGACAGTTATTACCATTACCGCAGTCTGTTGGGCTGTTCGAGTCATTATTTCAGCCAAGACCCTGTGACAGGCACCGGCCCACAGCTCCCGCTACTTATTCTCTACAATGAGAAGCCCTGAAGGAAGTGAGAGAACATGCACAGAGATCATTAACTTAAGAGCACTAAACCACTCACATTTTCATCCATCTGTACAAGTAGTCCAAATGAACCCAGCAGGCTTCTGTGCTCTACTCAGCTCACCAAGGCCAAATCAAGCTTGGGAAGGAATTGTGTTCCTTTTCAGCTCTCGCTGTTGACAGGCACAACTTCAAGGAGGTGTTCATGATAGTCACTCAGGCTCAGGCCAATTTGCCGTGGACATGCATGTCTTTTATTCGAGCTTTGATGTTCGACAGTACACACCGATAGACATAGCTCTGACGGTTAAGCGTTTGACTCGCTCAATTTTATTCTGGAATGTTTTTTTGAAAAGAAGCATAGTGAAACGCTTAAACCCATTAGCAGATATTTTGCTGGCTTTTAGGAAAATTATAGTTTAGGGACAGACCAAATGCTCAGGATGGAGGTTTTTTATCCTCGCTCTAGCAGTTTTACAGACGTTACCATCACTTGGCTGGTCCGCCGCTTTGGACCAGCCTCATTAAGTGATGGACCATTTGAGTTTTGTTTTTTTCACAGTGAGGGGGTGCAAAAACATCCATAAGACAAACTCAACTCATGACATATGCCTTACTAAATTCTGGCGAGTGGAAACATAATCAGTAGTTTTCTTATTTAAAATAATACAGATACATTTAACCGACAGCGACAATATGAAGTGCTTCAGATGATTATCAATCCCTCATCAAAGCATCAGATCACTCGTACCTCTTTGCATGAAAATTCAAATCACCAAAAGATAATCGTAATACGATAAGCTGATATAATCACTCGCTGAAAGTTAATGACACCGCGTGCGCGTGAGAGTTTACGCCAAGCAAATACCTTTTCCAAAACAAACCTGTCGACATGATATCTCAAAATTAATCGTGTAATATTTTTCGTCTCCAGTGCACTGATACACTGATATACTGCAGACTCAGATTTGTCTAATCTGCCCTAGTTGTGATGAGCTGTATGCAACAGTGGAGAGGAAAAGCTAAATTAGACTTTTCTACAGCTGCTTGGGGTTCAAATGTCTCTGAAATGCTACTGACTTCTTTATGCAACTGCTATTTTAAATGAAAATCAAGTCTGGACTGAATCTCATCTACATTTAAATCCCCCCCCCCCCCAAAATAAATAAATAAAAATAAATAAATAAAACAGCCCCAGTCTGAGCAGGCCATTCACAAGAAAACCATTAGATGAGCAAACATCATCACCAATGCCTCTCTGGCTGCCAGGGCCCTGCATCCGTCTGGAGAAGGATGGCACTGCTGGCAGGCACTGACAGGGTAAGACTCACTCTGGGCCAATCGCAGGGGGAGATTGATGCACTTCTCACTGGGGGGAGAACTGACATTCATTTTAATTAGGCGGGCGAAATATTGTCTCTGCGGCACGCAGCCTTACTTGCCTCAGCTTCACATTTGGAAGGAAGGGGGCGGGGGCCCGGGGAGCAATGCCCTCAGAATAGGCCACCGATGCGCTAAATATATCACTTTTAAATCCTGATGACATTACTTTGCTTAAGATGTTTGATTAACATTTAATTAACATTTGTATGACATTTCAGATCAGTAGCAAACAAATATATAACCGGTTTCATTGAGGGAGCGGGCCACACCAAGAGGGAGGTCTCCACCCTCCCGTTATGTAATGCCAGCAGACCGGAAGAACTGCGACCAAGGGAGGGGCTCGTGAGTTCACAGAGCGGTGTTACAGTAAAGAAGATGTTCTGATAAGCATTTGATTGGGAAGAGCTTCGCAAGATACTTTTCATTCAGCAAACATCATTAAAGCCTGCAGGGGCCCACAAAAACCACTCAACACACACACGCACACTCAAAAGCACACAAACAGCTACTTAAGGGAAATACCTGTCGGTGAGCCAATTAAAACCCAAATAAGATCCTCTGTGGCACAGAGGAGAAGTTCTACACCATCACGTTTAATAAACCCAGCCACAACCTATGTCACTGCTTTCTGCTCCACATACTGTTTATCCTCCATCCCCTGGCAGTGACAACCGAGACAGAGAGAAGAATAAAAAGATCATTAAGAGAGTGATATTTATTATAGCTCAGCTAATGGAAGGATTGTCAAATACCAAACGCGACACATGCCCGCGTAAGACTCTGAACCACAATTACTAAGCCATCAGTCAAGTGTGTATTGGCTCATTCAATATATTAACAGTAGAGTTTTTAATATGCTGCCGGAGGAGCAGCTTACTATTTCCTTATGTTGATGTTCTAATTAGCACAATAAACAGAGCGACTTCAGCTCTTGTCGAGGCACAGAGACAAGGCGGAACTGCACCTGTGACAACACAGCAGGCCTGTCAAGCCTCGGATTGCTGAACACGTTGAATCAGTCTGCGTGGGGTTATGGTGAAAGCGATACTCCACATATCAGTGGAAAAAGCAAGAAGAGGAAAGAGCAAAGAACTTGTTAACCCCCATTTTCCAACCAACCAACTTGTATACTACATACAGTAGTAATCAACACTTCTTACAAGCAAAGGGCTGCTTCATTTTGTGGGTTTACATGTTATTTTCAAAGGAAAAGTCTGGCTCACAAGCAACACATCTACTTCCCCGCAGACATCAAGTGCATAACACCACTCAACAGGGTTCTCCTTTTAAAACGGCAGATGAAAAATAGAGAGGGTCAACCAACCCATGAAACTAACATTAGATTCATTTACAAGCTGAACACAGCAAATATAACCCACTAGCAACAGTTGTCATTTCAGGCAAAACAATGTAATAGCTTCTGGCAAGAGGGGAGATGATTTCCTCACCACTGTCTGAAACAGTTGCTAAAGGAGAGCTTAGTGAGCAGTCAATTGTGGGAACACGGCAATGCTTGAGTAAAAACAGAACAAAATGTTCCTGGGATGAACAATAATGGGCTGCCAAAACACCTCCAGAAGGGCTGGGATTTTCAGTTTTGTTAAAGAAAAATGGAAAAAAACACAAAGTGACCGTGACACATATTTCCACAGCACTAATTTACCAAGACATGAGCAGAGTCACATATTACTCACAATTTTGCTTTGTTAAGTTTCAACTCTACTGTTTAGCAAAGGCTCCCATAATGCACTGAGTGTTTATCCTTCAATCACCTGTTTTTACTCTGTTTTATTCATCACTCTGCATTTAATCATTAGGAACAGATTATCTTTTTTCCGGTCTTCGCAGCAAATGTCCACCACTCCCTGAGCTTTCTTCCTGTTTAAACAGAGTTTTTCCTTCCCACTGTGACCAAGTGCTTGCTCAGAGGAGGTCAGCTGATTGGTGGGGTTTTCGCTGTGATGACTGTTGTGATTTGGTCCCATATGTGCAAAATTGAATTGAATTAACAATCTTCAGCACAATTCTAAATGATTTGCTTCATTTCAGTATAATACTAGTATACTGCATTAGTGTACATGCGGTTTATTGCAGACTTTAATCGTCTCTATAGCAGGATGTTCTGACAACTCCCTGCGCAGATCTCTCTGTACAGTTCAGGATACAGGAAATTGTTAATTTCTCCATGAGCTCTGTATCCACTGTAGTCATCAGTCTCATTTATTTGGAAATTGCTCTCTGTCACTTCTCTGACAGCTAACAGATGTATTAGGATTGTAGTTTTAAATTAAACCACAGCCAGCAAATAATGCAACATTCACAAACGTCGCCCGACCCCAACTCTGTTTCTTTCATATGACCATGTTTTCTTTAAATTGGAATGTTGCTTTAAATAGCATGTAAGACATAGGCACGCTGCCAAATTCAGACCTGCGTCTGCATACATCTGCGTGAGAGCTCAGGAAAGGGCAAAACAGAGTACATTTAAAGGTCATGCATTAATGGTCACACTTCCTCCCACGCTCAGTAATCAACTGTGCCACTCACTGAATGCAGTCAGGGTCAAAGGTGGCACAACCTGAAAATGTGATGCAGGTGACACTTTTATCACTGGTTGCAAGCAGGCCCAGTTACTCGAGCTGAGATCCCATTTCAGTACATGACACATAGCACAACTGTCAAAACCCTCTTTCAGCAACACAAGTTTGCTGCTGCGAAACAGCTTGGGAGAGTCACCAATTACTGTTCCGAGGATGTGATTCACTTTTGACACTCTCTCAGAAGCATAGCAGTGGTTAGTGAGAGGATGAAACCAAGTAGCTCTCTTAAAATGTCCCTCCCTTCCCTTCTGTCGATCTATCCATTTTGCTTTCCATCTTTCTTTAGGCTGCGACCTACGAGCAGTCACTCATTCCCTGTGTCAGTGTTTTGGATGGCTGTAGCTGTCAAATTCCCCGACAAATTGTTTCCTGGCAAAAGGACAAAGCCACGAGGGCCAGCAGAGCCTTCTTCACTGATTTCCTCCGGACTACCCACACCACCCCCAACCTACACCCCCACACCCATTAGCGATGAGCTAGTGCTTGTCAGCAGAAGAAGGCGGACAACAATAAGCCCCATCGTCTTGCATTAAGCTTTACGTAACTGTATTACATGGCTCAATAGATGAGTACTGCTGCGCTAACGGTAGCTGAGGAGAGGCAGCAATCAGCAAGCAGGAGCAGGGGCAGAGATGTCTCAGATGAAGTTACGGCGGGGCTAAATTGGTGCTGACAGAAAACAATTAGGAGAGGCGTCATTGCCTCGCATCAGTTGTCAGTGACCCGAGTATTCGCACAGTGAGCAAACCGCTGCCTATGGAAGGCATTCACTTAAACTTTTAAGTGCATAACTAAAAGCATGATGTGCTATGTTGAATAGTACATCATGAATAGATTTTTTTTTCCACTTCTTATATAGAGCATGTGAAGGAGCTGAGAAAGGAGCAATCACAAACGTTGAAAAATTTTTACAAGGCTGGCATGAAACTGCGCGCATTTGTTTGTGTTGGCATAAACTTACCTTACTCACCTTCTATTGTAAGTGTAAGGCCTTCTCATTTTACCATAAAAACAAAAGTTCTTGACACCAATACAGTATTGGGTTTATATGTCATGTAAGTGGGATAAAAGTGTAACCTCTGATGATGTTCCAGGATAGTTTCTGGCACTGGCTGTGAATAGTCTTGACCTTTACTTTGTTCACTAACTGCTTGGTTTACACATATAAGTAAGTCTGAAATGCTGCACAATAAGGTCGTGGGCACTGACATAAATCGATGGATTTAGTTCAAACCATTTAATAAGTAAAAAAGTCTGTGCCAGAGAAAAGTAAATCCTCTAAATATTTTGTGATCAAACCCCATATTAAGAGCACCAAACAGCAAAAGCACTGTATCACACTGTGATGAAAGCAGAAACATCAGAGGGCAGCAACTGAAACAAATTAAGCCAACAATTATCAGCACGGACACTGCAAAAGGTAGGAGAGGACTTTTTCAACATTCTACAAAAGTTGAAGAAGTGTCAAGCGGCAGCTTTTACCTTGAAACCCTCTTAAATCTCTCATTATCTCTCACATCATTGGAGTAGGTATTAGTTTATGCTAAAAATGCCACATTTCGTCCAAGAAATCAATGACATGCATACATAAGCAATTAAAGTAAAAACATAGTAAGAGATGGAGGAAAATAAGGTTACCTTCATCTTAATATTTTGTAGCATCATAATTACTGAGCAAGGCAGTGAGCAGAGCAACTAACTGCAACTCTTAAGCACTGCTGTCTTTTTCTCCCCCCCCCGAGTTTCTTCGACATTAAGCGAAACAATATGGAGAAGTGTGTTAAAATGGACATAGAAGGACACAGTTCCCCTGTATTCACCCAATCAAAGTACAGGCACTTTGCGGTGTGACGGGCAGCATAGTACAATGGTGTCAAAAGGATAAGAGAGAATGAAATAGCAAAACACAGAGCTAGCAAGTAAAAGGACTGTGGGCACGGTGTGTGTGTGGTGGCAAAGAAAAGTTGATTATTTGAAGTTCATTGACCCCAGATATCCTCTGAGAACAGCCTATCAGACAAATTCCCAGTTCCTCTCCTTTCCCCAGCCTCCTTCATTTAAATCGTTATCTCCATCCCTCTGACTGCTAAGGAGCATAAAAAAGGGTGCTCAAAGGCTCTCAGAGAGAGAAAGAGAGTGAGAGAGAGTGCATGGCAGTGGGAGAGCAGGCAAAAAATAGAGAGAGAGAGAAAAAAGGAGCCCGATCATAGCCAAAATCAAAAATACCAAAGAGGATAAGTGACGACACTGCATGATGTTCTTTCTTCATAACCAAAGGCGATAAGGGCAATGCAATTTTTTTTAAAAAAGGAGGCCATCCTTGTTCTTTGTCTTACTGTGAGAAGCAGACTGGCTTTCAACACAGCAAGGATGAGACATGTAGGCAGTCTCAGAGCACCAGGTGATTGCCTCTGTATTGCAGCGGTAATGTCTTGCAAGAGAAGGGATTTCAACAAAATTGTTTTACAGTTTTCACCCACCTCATCCCCCTCAGAATACATCAAAAGATATAATTTTATTTAATCAAAGGGAAAAAACAGTAAGGCAGACTGGCATGTTGCTGCCATGCAAGCACAGCTCTGTAGCGGATGAAACTCTTTTCAAGCTGCACTACACAGCACCATCTAGTGTCAGCATAGGCATTAAAAGATCGGATTCAAAGGAAGTAGCAGGATGTCCATACATAACTCAAAAGACAAATCCACACATGCAACAAACAGAGCGCTTCAGGAATGTAACACCCACTGCCCCCAAACTTTACAACAAAGCTACTGTATTATTGTTATTGCTGAATCGATGAACATTATTCTGCAAAAACACTGCAATATACTTCAGTTTATTAACAATTTTATGTCAGTTTCTACATCTTTCCTACAGTACTCAGTTATCCTGTAATTCTATTAAACAGATGGACTTTCATTTTATTCTAATGCATATAATATACCATCTAATATATTGTATAACTAATATGTATACTTAAATTTAGCATCTCAGGTTATCTACAGTGCGGTGAAAAAACCTGTCTTTCTATTTTGAAACAAACTTTCTTGTCATTTTTTTTAGCTGCTTTAACACCCATTTTCAATCCAGAGCTTGTACCTGACCATTTTGAGAGGTTATTGCTTTGTTGTGTTTGCTTATTAAGCCACTTACCACTGACCCATGAATCACTCAAGCATAAAAAAGGCACCTAATTCAAGGGAGGATCCAGTCTTTTGTCTACACGTAACAGACACCTCAGCAAAGAACAATTTTGAACTTAAGGGCTTTGTTAGAAAAAGTATGAAAGAATCTCAATGATAACACAGTTTTACAAATAGCATTCGTTGACCAACAAGGTGATTCCCTAAATACCATTAGCCAAAAGCCTGGCATCTCTCAACACAGCCTGCATGTGTCCTTATGTGTGAGTACACACATACTAACTTAAGCCACTGATTTTCAAACACCACCAGAGTTATACTAGCGCTTGAAAAATCTTACAAGAGGTTGGGGCGGCAATCACACATGAACCCTCCCATTTGTTGTTCTCAAGTGGTGTCAAGTAAGGTCTTAAATAATCAGGCCCCATCTTATCTTAATGACCTTGTAGTATCATATCACCCTATTAGAGCACTTCGCTCTTGCTCTGCAGGCCTACTTGTTGTTCCTAGAGTATTTAAAAGTAGAATGGGAGGGAGAGCCTTCAGTTTTCAGGCCCCTCTTCTGTGGAACCAGCTTCCAGTTTGGATTTGGGAGACAGACACTATCTCTACTTTCAAGATTAGGCTTAAAACTTTCCTTTTTGCTAAAGCATATAGTGTCATGATCCTGCGACCATGACTCGGTGACTTTGTGTTTGTGTTCTTTATTGTTATTACTTTCATTATTATTCATGGCTGTTTTGGGATGGTTTGTGTTTTGGGATTTTAGATACTGGGTTTTGGGTTTGTGCTCCCTCT
>NW_024582421.1:177045-220147 GCF_018398535.1 Haplochromis burtoni
CATGGGGGTCTTCTGAATCGCTCTTTGTCTGGTCCCTCACCCAGGACCAGTTTGTCATGGGAGACCCTACCAGGGGGCAAAAGCCCCCAGACAACATAGCCCCTGGGATCCCTGGGACACACAAACCCCTCCACCACGATAAGGTAGCGATTCAAGGAGGAGAAAATATCTTTATTATTAATTTTTTTTTTGGTTTTTATTCAATTTCACCAATTGTGAATAGCGGTTCTAAGGACTGGACATTGTAGATCAAGGATTCAATTTTACATCGTGGGCCACATACAGGCCAGTAAAACTAAAACTGGAGAAAAAGTTCTGGTAGTTCAAAATATAAAGTTTTCGTTAATTTACAGAAATCTACAGAATTGTCCAGTGAGCTGATTTGGATTCTTTACCAGGCCAGTTCTTGTCTCTGGGCGTTATGTTTGACACTCCTATTGTAGATAGGAGTGTCTGGATAATATGATTTTGATTGCAATTTATCTGTATTGTAGTGGTGAAATTCACTTGGGAGTTCTCTCTCTTCCGTTTTATTTTCATGATTTAAGCCAGGTGCTCATGACCTTACACTGGCTTAACCACTTTAACACCGAATGTAGTACATTTGAATGTACTTCGTGACTGTTTTATGAGGTATGAATCTTGTATGCTTTGGTACGGTGTGTAAATTATGGGTCTAAGCTTGGGTTAGCAAATGGGAGCCCTTATGAAAAAGAGAATTTTTTATGGGCAAGGTCAGCAAATATTTTACAAAGCCACACAGAAAGTTTTCAACATAATGTACATCGAGACATGACCATTCCACATTATGACTATTGTGTTGATTTAATGTGCACTTCTTTTTTTCACAGTGTTAAAAGTTCTTGTTTATCCAGCAAGCAGGCAAGCAGGAGTGTGACATTACAGTTCGGTACAGATATTTTTGGAAAGGATATAATTTTCATCATTTGTGGCTCAGTTTGGCACTGCAATACATTTGGAAAACCAAGATCAAAATGCAGCTGAAGTGCTGACTTTCAGCAAAGATTTCACAAAGTAATGGATTAACAACTGTGGAATTACAGCCATTCGGAGTATGTTTTGAGTTGTCCATCTGTAAAACGAAGTGTCTTGCAGTGAACACTGATGCATTTGAGTGAAGCTTAGCAGAAAATACAGCTCTGGATAGGACAGTTTTTATTTTCCCTTCTCTTCTTCTGTTTACTGTATTTAGCTCTTGGATTATATACAGATAAGGATAATTCCCCCCTTGAAATTTAAATTTTTTGTCAAAAACCTCTCAAATGCTTTTTAACACAGATAGGGATTTTCACTACAGAAAAAACAAAAACTACCAGGGTAAATATTCTTAGCTCCCTGAAAAAGTATTCTTTTTTTATTGAGTCATACCACCAACTATGCAATACTCGGAACTTGTAAAATCAAGTTAAAACTGAGGGTTATATTCCAATTTAAACACAGTATAAAAACTTCATTGAGGGTTTGAGCCGTCACAAGCATCATTTCAAAAACTAAAGAAATCACTTTAGACTTAAGGAAAAGAATTGCTGATGTTCACAAAGTGTCAAGAACTGGAGTGAGAACTAACATCAAGAAATTCAAAGAGAGCCACACAGCTCAGAACAAGCCTGGCAGAGATAGAAAGGGAAAGATTTCAAAGACTCTGGAAAGAAAACTAGTCAGAGATGTTTCTACAGACCCCAGAACAACTGCAGAGATGCGTGAATGACTTTCCCAAGTCGAGATTGTCCTCTCAAAGAAGACGATCACTAGAACCCTGCACAGGAATGGACTGTGAGGTTGTAGACCAAGAAAAACTTCTGCAGAAGAGACACCTTCAAGCCAGACTTTAGCACGCCAACCTCAGAACGATTATGCATACTGGAGGTACACCCTTTGGTGAGACGAGACTAAACTAGAGCACTTTGGCCACAGAGGTGCTGCTTATGTTTCGAGAAATGCGTGAGAGGCGTACAACCCAAAGAACGCCACCCCCACATTGAAACACAGTGGTGGGGGTATTATGCTGTGGGGATGCTTCAGTCTGGAATTTCAGATCTCATCAAGGTGGAAGATACCTCATGCAGTCAACAGCAAAACTGGGTTTGGCAGTCACTTTTTCTTCCTGCACAACTCAGAACATGCGTTGCTCCTGGTGAAGAACTACCCGCAGAAAATCAAAGTGAATGTTACTGACTGGCCTGCACAAAACCTGACTTGAATACCACAGAAAATCTGTGGGATTAGTTTAAGACCAAGATCTGGAAGACCATCTATTTTATTTCTGTGTGCAAAGTAAAAGAATCTAAGCATCCAAATTCAAACAAGGTTGTTTAGAAAGGCTGGGTTAAAAATTCCTTGCTCTGTTTAAAAGCACTTTGGAAATACTTTTTAAAAAATGAAATTTTAATAGAGGGGCTAATAAATCTGTCCTCATTTGCACACCGACCTCTTAATGTGTGTTGATTCTTCTCTTGGCTGGCTGTACTGAAGGGTTTTTTCTTTGCTACAGAAGATCCTGCAATCAGCCACCACTGTCATCTTCCATTGGGCATCGAGGCCTTGTGATGTTGCTGTGCTTATCAGTGCATTCAATTCAATACAGCGTAATTTTATTTATATAATACATGCATTATATAATGCATGTATTGTATTGTATAATAACATTAACACACACCAAATACATTATATATACTGCATACCTTATGAAACACCAGGAAGGAAGAAAGTCTGCATATTGAACTTTTTCTAGGCATCTCTGAACCAGTAATACAGACAAATAATATTCATACCAGCCAAGCTTTTTCAAAAATACAGCTTGTGCTGACATGGCAAGATAAACTTCGAATCACTTGCCCATCAGCAAAAGGAAAGGCATCTGGAGAGGCTGAGGAAATACCATAAACATTATCACTCCTGGAAAGGTTTTTGCTCATCTCTGCTCTTTTATGGTGTAGAATTAAAGCTTTACTGTAGACATAAAGAGTTCCTCCTGCTCACCTGTCCTTACTCAGAGCGCTCTGTTTGGAAGGGCTGCCTGCTCGTCCTCTGACTCCTGAGGGAAAGGCCTCCAGTACTACCACTTGTGGCTTCTCAAGGAAGCACCAGCCGTTGTGGACTCCAACATGAAGCCTCCTTTCCTGAATGACAACTGTCCTTATTGCACCATCTGATCCTGGTTGTATCTAAGAATCGGTGAAGAAAAAAGTAAACATATATTATACTTATAATCAATAAATATTAGTATTTTATTTTTTACATTATATTTTATGTCTTTGTAACAGTGTTAGGGACTTTGTTTCTTAGTTGAAATTGATTTATAACATGAAAGTTTCCATCAGCAGCCTTGTTTACTTATCCTATTAACCAATAATTTGCTAGCTCTATTAGTATTGTAATTAAGTATTTTATCATTAACAAAAATATGTGAAAGACATCATTCAAATAATAGTGTATACTATTCTTATTTTTTCAGTTATGTAGTTTCCTTTTGTTTAACAAACAAGTGCTGGCAGAAATGGCTTTGCCACCCTGTATCAGCTGCAGTTAATGCGCAGCTGACTGACAGCTGTTCAGTGACTGACTGTAAACTCTGTTACCCCGAAGTGCAACGCGACGCTGAACCTGCCTCTCCTCCCACTCTTTCCCATTTTTTCTTTCCAGTTCAATCTTTTCTCTCTCTCTCCATCACATCTGCTACTCCCACTCTCCCTTTTTTCCCTTCTCTTTTCGTTGTCATTTTCTCTTTCTGTCCCCCTCGCTGCTTAAAGCCTTCTCCATATCCACCCACACCTTCTCAATCAAATTAGCATATCAATTCAGCTTTGGGTTTTTTCTTTTAAAACAGCAACAGCAGAAACAGGAGCAGGAGTAACAGCCCAGCCCGCTTGGATAACTGTACGGCCCACATACATCACCGCTCGCTGCTGTTCTTCTCCTCGTGTTACATCTCTGCGCCTGCTGACTCCATCTCTGTCTCTGTCTTCATGTTTACTATCTACGCTCCTCTTGTTATCGTTGCTCATTCGCTCACTTACATTATCCAATATGTGCACAGCTCTATACCATATTTTTCTTTTGGTGATGGGGATGGAAGATTAAAGCTCTTTTGATAACCTCAAGTGACTCCTTTATTTCTCACTATCCTCTAACAAAAGAAACAAACAAAACACTATCCGCTTATTACAAGTGCTCTATTTTGTGATGAGAGAAAGCCTTGCTGTTACACATATACGGGCAACTAAAAAGCACATAAGATGCAGGTAAAAATGAATTAATGTGCCGAGTTTTCATGATGAATAATCAGCTTGTGGACCTAGCGTCTACAGTACGTTTTAATAAGATTTCTTTTGTATTATTTTAAGATTTGGTGGCTCACTAAGGCAACACTGCACGTATAGTCTGTTTTCAACCGACTCAGCTCTTGCATAACTGTCCTCCAGCTGGATCACTTAGGCTAAGGCTCTAATCAATTACTGTTTGCTGTTTTTGAGTGCCAAGACTAAGATGTACTCACACAGAGGAGTCAACATCACATGGAAGTCAATCTCGTGCACCATGCATGCACAGTGACAAGCAAAACAATTAATAATTACCAAACAAAATTATGGAAGACTAAATTGCTGTATACAGTGGTGCAAGTGAAAGAAAAAAAAAACCACAGTAAACTACATTTGCCTCATTTCTAACAAAGAAGTCCTGATTAAATAAACACTAGTTACCTTGTCCTGAAGTGTTTCTCTTTGTTTGTTTTTTGGAAAGCACAGTGCAGCAATGGCTAGAACTATCACCTCACGACAAGAGAGCTCTGGGTTTAAACCTGTTGGTTTAGAATTCACCATTCACATCTGTTCCAGTTCATCCTTCACCTCCTAGTATTGCCTGGTCTCACTCTTATGTTGCTGTCACCTGGAACTGCTACATCTATCATAATTTCTCTCTTATTCTTATTGTCAAGCTGTGTATGGTTGCTAAGCCAGCACTGCACCTGCTTATTACTTTCGAACCTGAAGTCCCACAAGAAGTTAGCTCAGCCATTTTCAAACACTTTTGAGTCTTGGGGACTTTTAAGCCATTTTTGGCACATATGTTCCTGTATGGTATTTCAGCCACATGCATGTGCATCCTAAACCCTGATATTAGGTGAGCGGCTCCGACATCTCTTGAAAACCTGAAACGTGGATCCTATCTATGGTAGACTCTTGCATCTATGGATCTGGGACAAGAAGCTTTGTTGTAGTCAGTCCAGCCAATCTGTATCTTGTTCTTTGACCTTTTGATGTTGTTTAAAATGCTGTTTTGACCCATGCTTGTTTGTAGATTTGTGTGTCTACTCAGCACAGACGCTATGTTGCTTGCAAGGAGCATCTGGGTTGCAAAGAAGTATGTTACAGATTGATCAATAGAAGTATTTTGTTACCTTATTCAGAAAGTTTGAGTGGATTGGGCCAGATTTTGATTTTATCCAGCTCTTTGTGTCTGAGACCAATGGTTGGATGTGTGCATCGTGATGTTGACTGATTCTTGTTCTGGGAAGCTGCTGTAGGCTGAAATCCACCAGCCACTTGGCATTGGTATTGCGCAAGGGTCTTTCTCCCATATGGGTAAACTGCACAGTCATAGTCAAAATTTCAACCATTCATTTTGACTTCTACTGTATTTATTGTATATAGTATAGCTAAAGTTACTGTGTGGTTATATCGTCTTGGGAACAGAAGTATCCTTCTGTCTCAGTACAGCTTACCATTACAATTTTCTACTATAAACACTGAATTGTCTTTACATTACCCTATCTAACAAAATCATGCATTTGGCTTTCCTGGCAATTGTCAGCACAAGTGTGACAGGATATCTGTAAATAATTGCTTTCTGTGACATCCAGATTATAATTATGATTGTCTTTTCCTACACAGTCTGTCTGCTCTCGCCTCTTTTCTTCACGGAAACCAGTGGCGGGGAAGATGACAGCGAAATGGCTTTGTCTTTTGTTGGACAGGTCTACCATGAAGTGTTTCAGAGAGAAAATAAAAGACAGACAGAGAGAAAGTTGTTTATAAGAGAACATCAGTTAAAGTGCTGCTTTCTGTTCTCCCTATCCATCTCCTCACACCCCTCCTCCAAGTTTCTCTTTCATTTCATTGTTCTTTTTCCTCACACCATCAGTTTCTCTCTCTCTCTCTCTCTCTCTCTCTCCCCCTACCTATCTTGCTCGCTATCCTCTTTCTTCTCCCTCTTGCCTCCGTCTGCTGCCGTCACAGATTTCTTCCTCCCTCGTCTGAAATATGAATATTTTAAAGCTAAGAAGCTTAAAGGGAACAATGAAATGGCCCCCAAGTTAAATTATACTCCATTTCCAGAGTCACAGAAGAGGGACTTTTCTGAGTGATGAGCACACCGGTGCTATGTGGGTGTTTCTTTCTCTTTTTCACACACATATATAAGCTTGTTGTCTCCTACTTTAGTGTCATATTTGATATTCCCCCTCCCCAGAGCTTGCTTTTACATTGCTGAACCAGACAAGTGCACTGTAACCAATCAGCACGGTCCCTTCAGCTGTCATAATGTACACTCGACATCTGTGTTTAAAAAAAGTGGAATTCATTTCTGATAACATGCCTAAATGCTGTTTTGTGTTTGTTGGATAAAGAGAAAGGGGGGAGGCAGAACAAGACTAATTTGCATGCTTTTGGATGCAGTTTGTTTTAGAGCTTTGTTAACAGCACAAACAAAAGCAGTGTGTTGTAAGGGAATGGTTGTAGTTGTATTTTTGTTGTCTTCTAATTAGACAAGTCACCCTAATGTGGGAGTTGTAAGTGGAAACTAAGCATTCTGCTTATCCATCCATTTTGCATTGGAAAAACACAAAGGGTTGAAAATGCACTAGTGCCAGTGCACCACTATTATCTGTGATGGTTGGTCTCATGGCTGTTAGTCAGAAGTCCATCAAGAGTAAGCCAAAAGTGACTTGATACCAATAAAGCCTTTAGGGCTCAACAGAAATATTTTTTAAACTGCAAAACTCGCATTTCTAATGTGTCTGCAGTCTTGAGGAAAAATAATCATATTGCCTTGAAATCTGGGTTGGGGATAAAGCCCTCAGCAGAAAGTCAAAGATAACTCTGGTGGAAAACACATCTTATCTTGGAAAGAAAACCACGTCAGAAAACAAAGACCATATATTTCTATGCACTGTAGTGAACAATAATGGCTGACAAGGGTTTGTAGTCCGCATGAGTGTGTACTTGACACATTTTTGCCTTTCTTATTTTCCAGAGTGTTTTTTTTTATCATTATTTCCCTCTCTCATCTGTATCTGAATCCAAAATAAAATGGAAGAAAAAGCCTCTGAAGTGAAGAAGTGGAAGATTATGAGTATTAACACCTGGAAACAGCATTAACATTGTCACATATTAACAACAAAGATTTTCTTAGATTCAATTTAACGGCCCAACTCCAGGGTGAGGCAAAGGAGACACAGGGGTGAGGATGAAATATTAGTAAGCAAAACTGATTTAGTTGGAGACATTGTAATTTGAATAAAATGGAGGTGCTGAAAAAGAAAGTCCTTTAGAACAAATTTAGAAATAATAGCAGTCAAAAAAGAAATGGAAAGCAGGAAGCAGCTGCTTTATTGTTCAATTTTAAGGGAAATGAGCGTAGATTTTCAGAGAAGCCTAAATTAGTTTCTGAAGGTTATTTCTTTGTGCTTAAAAGGCAGGAGCAAGCTCTCCTCGGTGGCTAACACTAAGACATATGAAACCCAATATAGAAAATGGGTCTGATCCCAGTAATAATGGGATAGAAACTTTGTTAAAGGTCGTGACAGTTGTCCTGAACCCTCTTGACTGCTGCCAGTATAGCAATACTGGGTAACATCCAAGTCAAAAGACAAAAAAACCCTTTGAACAAAGACAGAGGTTATAGTATTTGAGGGCTGGGGTCCTGCATAGCTTCTTTTTCTAATGGCTTCTATAAAAAACGCAAGCTTTTGACTTTTATGGTCAAAAGTTATCACTCACCCATCTAAATTACTGAATTCAGGTGTTCCACTCATTTCCACAATCACAGGTGTATCAAATCAAGCACCTAGGCATGCTGATTGCTTCCAAAAACATTTGTGGAATTCCAGGGTGGTACCGCAATAGGATGCCACATGTGCATGAAGTCCGGTCAACAGTCAACTGTTAGTGGTGTTATAACAAAGTGGAAGTGATTGGGAATAACAGCAACTCAGCCATGAAATGGCTATATAAAATCACAAAACTGAGTCACTGAATGCTGAGGTGCATAATGCGCAGATTTTGCCAACTTTCTGCAGAGTCAGTCACTACAGATCTTCAAATTTCATGTGGCTCCACATTAGCTCAAGAACAGCACACAGAAAGTTTTGTGGAATGGGTTTTCATGGCCAAGCAGCTGCATGTAAGTGCAATCCAAGCTGCATCCAAGCCTTTTGTGCCACCAGTAGTGTAAAAGCACGCCATCACTGGATTCTAGAGTAGTTGAGATGTGTTTTCTGGAGTGACGAGTCACGCTTCTCCGCCTTGCTGATGGATGAGTCTGGGTTTGGCAGTTGCCAGGGGAAGGGTACTTGTCTGAATGTACAGGGTGGGCCATTTATATGGATACACCGTAATAACATGGGAATGGTTGGTAATATTAAAGTCTTGTTTGTGGGACATTAGTATATGTGAGGAGGCAAACTCCTCAAGATGGGTGGTGACCATGGTGGCCATTTAGAAGTCGGCCATCTTGGATACAACTTTTGTTTTTTCAATAGGAAGAGGGCCATGTGACACATCAAACTTATTGGTAATGTCACAAGAAAAACAATGGTGTGAAATGGTCTTTTTCCTGGCACTTTCCTGGGCTGAACTTTAATAATAAAACCATTAAATATAATCATCGTCTCACTTAGAGGCAAATGCCTTCATTTTCATGTGACTGAAATGATGCTGAAACCAAGCACACCAGTGTTTTTCTTGTGACATTACCAATAAGTTTGATTTGTCACATGGCCCTCTTCCTATTGAAAAAACAAAAGTTGTATCCAAGATGGCCGACTTCTAAATGGCCACCATGGTCACCACCCATCTTGAGGAGTTTGCCCCCTCACATATACTAATGTGCCACAAACCGGACTTTAATATCACCAACGATTCCCATTTTATTACGGTGTATCCATATAAATGGCCCACCCTGTATTGTGCCAATTGCAAAGTTTGGTGGAGTGGGGATTATGACGTGAGGTTGTTTTTTAAAAGTCGGGCTCGGGCCTTAAGTTCCAGTGTAAGAAATGCTGAATGTTTCAGCATACCAAGACATAATGGATAATTTTATCCTTCCAACTTTGTGGTAACAGTTTGGGGATGGCCCCTTTTTTATTTATCATGACTGTACAAAAGTGCAGAAAGCAAGGTCCATAAAGACAGAGAGCGAGTGTGGTGTGGAAGAAGTTGACTGGCCTGCACAGAGTCCTGACCTCAACCTGATGTAACACCTTTATGATGAATTAGCGCAGAGACTGCAACTTTTGTGTTCAACATCAGTGTCTGACCTCACAAATGTGCTTCTGAAAGAATGGTCAAAAAATCCCATTAACCACCCTTAACCTTGTGGAAAGCCTTCCTAGAATAACTGAAGCCATCATTATGGAACGCCAGGACTGCCATAATGAATTAATTAAATACACCATTAAATAATTAATTAAATGTGGCAATAATTAATTAAATGTGGCAATAATTAATTAATTAAATGTGGCAATAATTAATTAAAATGTGAAATACATAAATAATTAATTAATTACATATGTCACAACTATTTATTTAATTAATTAATTCCAATTGTAATTAATTATTGCCACATTTAATTAATTAATTATTGACACATTTAATTAATTATTTATGTATTTCACATTTTAATTAATTATTGACACATTTAATTAATTATTGACACATTTAATTAATTATTTAATGGTGTATTTAATTAATTCATTATGGCAGTCCTGGCGTTCCATACATCATAGCCCAACATCATGTCAAACTTCATGGATTAACAATGGGATGTCACTCAAGTTTGTGTGAAATACGTGTGAAAGCATATAGCAAAGCAAAGTGATTACTTTCAGCAACATAGTGCATTAAACTTTAAACTGACTGAAAACCACATCAATACAAGTCAGTTATGCAAACTATATTAAGATGAAGCCTAATAGACATTCCTGACATGAGTCTGAAATCTACTACCAAACAAACCTAAAGGTAAAAGTATTCAAGTTCACATTACTTATTATCCAACCGTGTTATATCACTCAAAACCGGCTGTCATTACAGAGGTGCACAGTGATAATCATTTGAAGCTAACAGCACACATTCTGTGACAGTCTTTGGAAGCCATCATTAGTTATGACAGTGAAAGTGTCAGAAAGAGCTATGTAAAGAGCGAAAATGAAACCTGGAGAGAAGCAGATGGCACTTTCTCAGCTCCACACACCTGGCCAGTAACTGTAGGATGTGGGTGTGAATGTTCAGTGTAGAAAGTTACACAAATTATGATGCCAGTAATGAGTGGAGGAAGTTTCAGACACTGTTCATCCATTTGACAAGCAACTCTGGTATAGTTTACTAACACTTTAAGGCTGGGGGCAATAACATTCCCTATTGGAGCTACCTGCTGTAGTGACCTCTTGTGAATAAGAGTGCAGCTGAAAGTTACTTCTTCTATGCTGTATTTACATATTTTGATCAGGTTTCTCACTCGTACATTGATATTTATGCAAATGCTCAAAAATCCAAACAACAGTACAGATGAGCAGCCTAGTGTGCAGTGTACTTTTAGCTTAAAAAAATAATGCCACAATGCCATTCACTCAGCTTGTTATCATCAGCAGCATTGCCAAAACCAACGTCTCCAACACCTCTATTTTCTATTAATATGAAGTTAATGTTAATTGTGCAACTAGTAATGAGTGAACAAGAATGTGGTTTCAGAAAGTCTTTTTCCTGGCACTTTCCTGGGCTGAACTTTAATAATAAAACCATTAAATATAATCATCGTCTCACTTAGAGGCAAATGCCTTCATTTTCATGTGACTGAGGTGCCAAAGCAGAGGCCAGCTGAAATATATAACTGGGAAAATATTTTTAATGACTATCACTCAAACACTAATTACATCTTTTCTTACTTATCTTGACAATACAATTAATAATAGTCCTCCTCATTCCCAATCATCCACTTTATCTTACACTGACTATCTGAAGGAAATGCAGCTGCTTGTTTGTGTGTTAGTGAAAAACAAAAACAAATGGGAACTTAAAGTATGGGGAGGTTTAATTACTCAGTTTACTCAACTGAAAGTGTAGCAAATAGGCAAAACCTAAACTGAATGATTATTTGGGGGGACCAGCCAACGCATTCTCATCCCAAAATGTGAAATACTGACTTTTAGCTCAGATGCTATCAGCATCACAATGGTATGCACAAGGTTACTGCTAGGAGGCGGTGAACTAATCCACTTTGCACAAAAAATTCAGAGAAATTATTTGGGTGTTGGAATGATTTCTGGTGGAATAGAGGTGTATACATACAAGAAGCCACTCAAACATGTTCAGGCGTTCAGAAAGTCAATAACATTTGGTGACTTCAGAGAACTGCAAGTGAAGTAACAGCTGGCGATGCGAAATTAAACTTTTCAAAATGTTGCGACCAATCAAAGTGACTACTACTCTGACCGAAGGATACCATTCATTGACATGACCGAATGGTGAACACATTAGAGGGCTATATAGGCAACCAGAGCCTGGAAAGTCCACTACCGGCCAGCCATCAGCAATTGTTGCATGCGTACTCACTTCCTATGTGAACACCCCTTATGTTTGCCAGAAGCCAGTTTGGTCCTTATTCCATTTGGGGCTTTGTTTTAGTCACTTTATCTTGTTTTTAAGGTTTGGGCAAAGGGACAATATTGTAGTTTGGGTTAACAAATAGCTTTTCAATAAATGTGCTCTGCACATCGAAAAATTATACTTTACATCTAACTCCTAACGCATTCATACTTGACCCATTTCAGTACTGCAATGAAACTTTTGCATCATGCCTGTACAAAAGGATAACTCCCAGAACTTTGATAAAATGGGAGAATTTAAAAACCTGTCAAAAGTGCAGGAACGACCATCATTTGCCTTTCAGACTATAGTATTATAATTTTTTTTTAACAGTTTTATAATAATGACAATTGTATTTATAAAACAGATTTCATTACACGAAACTCAATCAGCTTAACACAGAAAATGAAGAAACATTAAAAACTGTGTAGGTTTACAGTGCCTTAAGGTAGCAAAAACAGCAAAACACAACAAAAGAACAAAACTTATTAACTGTAGGTATTAATGTTTCTGTAATGGTTACTCTACGATTACATGCTTCAGAAAAGATGTGTGTTGTTTTGTTTTTTAACTGAGGACAGACGACCACAAATATAAGAAATGCGTGTTGGGTTCTAGCAAAAAGGAGACTTGGAATATTTTCAATCAAGTAAAGTATAATGCAATTAACTGATTTTTATTTGTATATAACAGCTCTGTCCAGAAACTAGGAGCACTTTTTATAAAATGTAACTTGGTACCAATTTAGATAAAATATAAAAGGTAATTAATGGTCTATGTTTCATTATTACTACAACTTTAAATTTCCATTAAAGAAAAGTTTAAGAAAAATATATTACATGACAAATACTGTAATTAGCAGGTTTCAGATTGGCCAAGAATATTGCGACTGTTTGTTATTTGATATTTTCCTCCATCTATGTATATATTCCTCATGAATACAGAAAAATGGTTCTTTACTGGTTTCAGGACAAAATAATTAAAAGCAAAACCACCTTATAGCTTTTGCAAATTTTTTTCCCTGATGCTTCTGAGGTTTTTTTTCTGCAAGGCACCATTAAAAGCTGTCAGCTATTAATCAGTAAGTTTTCATGTCAGTACTTTGTGAAATCGATGTGTAGGCTGTTGTAACAGGTAATAATAACTCTACAGATGGCAACTGTCATCTCAAGGGGCGTGTGTGAGTGTGTGAAAGAGAAATGGCAAGAGAGTGTGAGAGAAAAAAAGCAGTAGAAATTATGTCCCACAAGAGTTTTGTATAAGCCAATTACCAAGTCAGTTATACAACTCCAGCATATTTCTCTTACCTTTGAAAACCGGCAAACAAAGGGAAACACTTCTGAGCTTTTATGATCATACACTTCTCACATAGCCAGGGAGAAGATGCGAGCTGGTAATTTACCTTTTTTTTTCATGTTTTAACCTGTTTGATCTGTGCAATCAGGGCACACACCTACAATAGAAACCTTTGTTTTGTTTTTTGAAAGAGTCATGTAATATAGGCAGATCAAGCTTCACACACCTTTAAGTCAAATGCATCTATGACCTGTGTTCATTTTCACCCATATCAAGACAGTGAGTGAGTGAGTGAGTGAGTGAGTGAGTGAGTGAGTGAGTGAGCGAGTGAGTGAGTATGTGCTCCTACCCACGCAGTGGATGTTAGCTCCCCCATATTGAGGGTGAGTCATTCGTGGCAAGAAACAGTAGCAGCATCATTAGCATGCTGCTCTCATCCTCCCACTCCCCTACTCCTTAACAAATTTTAACTGGCACAGAGCTTCCACCGATAAATCACTGTTGCCCGACCGCTGAAACACTTCCATAATTCACCAACCAAAAATATTGAGTCAAACACACACTCATACTGCTCCCTTTCCGTTCCCCTCCCCATTTCATTCCATTTGTCCCTAAGCGTAGCGTAACACTTTCAACCACAGCACATGGAGTTCTACACCATCATGATCACATTATGTTGTCTCACAGTTGGTCCGACTTGGAAGGAACCCCTTAATGCTGAGTCCAACTATGAGCACCAACAGCACAAAAATATGTGATATCATATCATAACTTTAAAGGATAAGGTTGTTTCTCACTGACAACACACACCAGGAAGAAAAAGTCCATTTCATGTTATTTTTTTAACCCTAATCTCTCTGTAGTACTCAGATCCAAGCCTAATTATTTATGTTGTAGACAACTGTTTTTTTGTTTTTTAATGAGTCACAATTCAGAATTTTCTTTGAAATTTGTTAGGGACAATTTTAACCTCAGTATTAACAGTACCAAAGGATCATCTGTGTAACTGTGTGTTCAATATATGTGCTTAAGTAGTGTCGCACCACAGAGCTTCATTTTACAAAATTAAAAACGAGGATTTGGCTACTCATGTAACACAGAAGAATTAATACATTGTGAGTTTTGGCATTTTTAGTTGATTTGGTAACAAACACAAAAAGGAAATTTGTTTTGGTTATGAAATGTCTGTGTGTTATTTGTCTGTGATTTACAGCTCATATAAGGCCCTTTTAACACCACTTAGATCCCAGTCACACAGGCCTAAAAAGACTGGTGGGTCACATGGCAACTGCTCGGTAAAAACGAATATTCCCTAAACATTTGAGTAATTGCTGAGACTGCTGCCCATTACTCTCATTAATTCCTAAGCCCCAGTCACACAGCCTTAGAGACCAGTCAGTGACTCCATGGTAACCATCCATCACTAGGGAAAAATGTGTATTCCGCAATCAGGTTGCGAGTTGTTGCAGACGGTTGCTGGCTCTTGCTAGATAAAAAAACAAACAAAAAAACAAAGACTCAGGTAGAGGTATGTGGTGCTGCAACGAAAACCCTCATATGTCTTGATGCATTCTCAATCATCCAGGCAAGTAAAATTTCCAAAGGTTGATTCTGTTCATCTGGACGTAGCGTTTTCAGTGGGAGAAACGTTTTGTCACTCATCCAAGTGACTTCTTCAGTGTCAGCTGACTGCAGGTTTCTTATATCCTATAAAACAGTACATTTGCATAATGACTGAAATCGGCACACTGAAGGAACAATGGACCTCCCAGCCCATTGTTCATTCAGTGCCGATTGTGTCCCTTTGAGCAATATGGCTCATTTGAAACAGTAAAACTTAGTATTGTTGACAGCCCAAAATGTGATGTCCCCATATGTGGACAGCAGGTCTTTGGAGGTTAAAGTAAAAGTTGTGCCTTTTGGAAAATGTTGCTTTAATGGGTAAGACAAGTTGCACTTTGACATTTATACATACATATATATACACATTCCTGGTTTGTGTCGCACTTTGTCTGGTTTCAGTACAGCTCAGGAGATAGTCAGTGAGCGTTTGCAGACAAGCTGGCATCTTCTATACACAATACAGACAACCATATCTGTAGTGAGGATGTGTTTGTTCTCTTTGCTACCAGTCACATCCAGCAACCACTCACCAGCCAGTCAGAGAATATACATTTTTGCCTAGCCACCAGGGGGTCACCAGCCAGTCTGTAGGCCTGTGTAACTGAGGCTTAAGGTGATGAGCAATAATGAGACACAAGGGCTAAATGATATTTAGGCAGCTGTATCAAAATGGATCTGAACCATCAGGTTACTTCTATACTTCCTAAAATGTAAGGCGATTTCTAGAATTAAAAAAATATAAGGTTGCTAAAAAACAAAACAAAACAAAAAAACTTAATTTTACATAATCGCCGTTTTAATAAAAATAAAAAATGTTTCTTCAGCATTACAGTCAGGAAACAGCCAGCATGAGGTGAGTGAAATGATAATCCCTATTGAAATGATAAACAGCAGTAGCAACTCTTCCTGCAACAACAGCTCTGCAGCGACAGTGCATAAAGCAGGCTTAGTGGAATATCATCGATAAATGACATTTGATTCTCGTGTTCCAATTTCTGAATAGTTTATCTTACAGTGTCACAGTCAGCGGTTTTGACACATATCTGACTCACACTGGTCAACTATCCTTAAGTGGCATCTGTGCTCACTAAAATGGATTTTCTGGAATTTACATAGTCCCATTTACAGTCCTCACTGGAGGCTTGGCAGCATGTAATCAATAAATGACCACAGAATGTAACACTTTAATTTCTCTATCTGGACTCAGTTTATTTTACATTTCCATACTGGCTATTCAAATTCTATAAAACTAATACTTAAAAAATTTAAATGCAATACATTGTTTTGTAAAAAATACATATATATATTTATAATGATTTTCCTTGCATGTTTACAGACCTTTTAAATGCAGGTGAAAGAGTGAAATCAGTGTTTTTGCAGAACTTTTGTTTTTCAGGAGAGCTTTATTGTATTGTATGGTATTGAATGTCATCTGAAACAGTGTTCAAAGACACTCAGAGGGATTTTAAAATAATTCATGACAGAGAGAAAAGAATCAGTTGAAAATCAATTAAATAATAATTTCTCGATGATGTTTAAAGTTTATCTCTTTCCTGATTCAACAGCTGGGCATTTCTTGTCTTGTCTGACTTACAGTGTCTATAATCAGTTGCAGTCTATCTCCTCTAATGATTGGATCGTCAATCACTACGAAGACCTGGATCCCATGAATATTTTATGCTCACCAACTGCATTAAACCCTGTTCTTTTGCACTGCATCAGTTACATGGGTTTCCTTGGAGAACAATGTGCAAGAACGCTGCTTTTGTTCAGAAATGTTCAAACAAAAAATGCTTCTTTTTTTCTTTTTCTTTTTTTTCTTTTAAATACTACCGCGTCCACAGGGGCAGTCCTACTTTGAGTGAATTTTCTTCTTTTAGGACAAATGAAAACTTCCCCGAGCTTTGTTGCCACAGTCTTTCTCCATTCATTAAATCAGCCTAAGGCGTTTTGTTCTGCTTGCGGCGCGGCATTGGTCCTCCCCTGCTCTTCTCCTCCTCTTCATCATCTTCTGTTCTATCTGCTCTTTTGATCACAAGCTAAAATGTTACATACATTCTGACAGGATCTCAGGCCCTTTCAACAAGCGCAATAGGTTTTATTGAAGATATAGGTGAGCGGGTGCTACAGGTCACTGGAGGTGTAAGCCTTTGGCTTTGGGGAATGTAGACAAATTCAAGCATCTCTGAAAAGTAGTGTTAATTTTTTCTCTCTCCCTTTTTCTTTTTAAACAGGGGGTCAGAGTGTGTTTGAAGAGGTCCAAGACTGCAATTTAAATTAATCTTGTGCTCATTAAACTGTTATATAAAAGTAAAGTAGCTACACTAGTCCACATAAAAAAGCACATCAACTAGGGCACAGGCTGTATAATATATGGGAAAGTGGACTGTAGAAAGAAGCAACACTGGGATAGTTTATTGAGCTAAAAATAGCAATACTTATGGGGAGATTAAGTGAAGATGATATGTTAGACAAGCAGCCAGTATAAGGATTTTGTCTCATGCTGTACTGTACATTCATCTGCTTCCCCATTCCTTTTCATTTTTGCTATTCCATTCCTGCCTCAGTATCATTTAAGCACGCTAGCATGGAGTCACACACATTCACTCTCTCACACACACACAGACACAACGGTAAAACCGAGTTGGCGTGTGAGGTGTCAGCATCACTTCAGAGACAGCTTGATGACAATCCAGCTGGAGTCACACTTTAAAGGTCACACACAGATCACACACACACCCTTTCTCTTTGTCTGTCTGTCTTTCTCTCTCTGTCTCTCTGTCACACACACACACATGCGGACACGTTTTAATTAAAAGCTGCAATCAAGCTGACTTCTGCATGTATTAACACCTCTTGCAGACGTGAGAATGTCGTCATATTGCTGAAGTTATAAAAGTCTGGAACATTTAACTCATCTACGCAACATAGGCTGGTTATGAGGACCTGCAAAGAACATCTCACCAAGGAGGGAAAAAAAGTGTGAACGCCAATATGAGAAAATTAGTCATGCTAGCATGACACTTTGCTCACAGAGAAAAAGTTGTAGTCTACTTTCCCATATTTACACTTAGGTACGGAAATAAAATATTCAGAAATAATTTCAAACTGTATGCATGCAACAAAAACTGGATTGAAATACAAGAAATATCCTTGGAAACGAGAAAGGGGACAAAACATAAAAAGGACAGAGCTGCCTGTAAATGCTTAATGATTGAAGTGCCAAAGGGAATAGGCCTGTTTGGAAAAGAAAAAAAAACTGGGTTAGTCTTTTTTTTTTCAGTTTTTACTGAAATATGTTTCATTAATGCAAAAGTAGTGGAGACAAAATCCTAACTGACTGTTTGATTGTACAGATCAATCAATAATGTTCTAAAGGGAGGTTTAGGGCTGCATGACCTGCATATACAAGTGTATGTAAAACCTTGTGAAATTACAGGTCCTTAGCTCCACTAGCATTCTCTTCAATCTTCCATCATCACAAGCTGACTGTTGTGCTGGCAGTAGGTTTTGTACCTTGATACCTTTGGTCGAGTTTACAACAAGACTACTGAGGATAAGAACCACCATCCAACTATAAGTCAGCCAAAAAAATAAATGAATAAATAAAATATTTATTCTTCTGTGGATCTTTTGCATTATTGAGATTCTACACAGTTCTATCCAAAAGGAATACAACTTCTATGTAAAAAATTAGACCAATATTTATACTCGCTGTCAACTCTGTGCTGGTATATAACAACTATAAACCACCTTTTTATGGTATGAAAAATAAGCATCTAGTTTTCACTCAAAATGAGAAAAACACTTGCCATATTTTTTGTCATTACTGAATTACAGTGTCCTGCTATGAATGCACCAGACCAGAACCTAAAGGAGCATTATCATTAACAATGCGTAACATAGCAACGATTTGTCACAATCGTCGGTATTTTACACGATGGGATGAGAGCGTGTTGTGAAATTTAAATGCTTCACTGTTCTTCCTATGCTGCTGTTAAGTGGCCATGTCTGTATGTCTGAACCTTTTTCCACCGGTTGTTTATAAAAAAAAATTGCTTGTGTTGGCTTGTTCTTGTCACAGTACACGCATGCGTAAAAACCACAATGAGTTTGGACCTTTGTTTTCACGCTGTTATACAGATGTTGGTCCCCAGTGTCAGAACAGAAATTGAGCAAAATGTCTTTTAAATTATGCTGTCCCATTGTTTCTGGAGTAATCTACACGGGGACCTGAACTTGTCGTAACACATTACTGTGGGATGATTTACAAAAAGTTTATGTTGTTCCCTTTTTCAGTGAGATTGCTCTTGAATTTTTACTTTTTTATGACATATTACTGCATATGATATGGATGCTGTGTTTATTTATTTGTGCTGTGTGAGAGTTGCATTTGTGCGATTTCTTTTGCTAATAATCTGCTGTCCTCTTGGCCAGGTAATTTATGAAAACAGATTTTTTTGATCTTAGTTAGGCTATTAAATGGAATGAATAAGATACTGATTATTTAACATTAACATTATAATGCAACTGTGGATTAAAAGTACAACGTCCCTGCACTGGAAAAAGTCAGCAAATGTTTTGGGCCATTTCTAATCAGATTTGATTGATAAGTACTGTTATTTTCATTTGGTTTTTTTATTTTGGTTTAAAATTCAGTTTAATTTATTTCAGTTTTCAGATTAGTTTTGTTTTGATTTTAGTTTTAATTTTGGCTATTAATGGCATTTGTCAGCTTTTAAGATTTAGAAAGTCAATAACCGTACAAGAAATACAATAGACCAAACACTTTTCCTGTTTCTGTCCACAGGTTTTACCAACACTGAGTTTTTCAGTTCTGCTGACTACCCTAACATTGTTCTATACATGCAGTTTTACACACAACTGAATTCTTAAAAAAGAAGATAAACACCCATAGTGTTTTCAAGATGGCTATGATTGACAAGATCTGCCTTCTTGAAGAATTTTGGTTATTCCATCACAGACACACTTACAACAGCTCCTACTATTTGCTCCACTTAATCAAATCTACTCTCCTTTAGTCCCCTGTGTTTGAGTTTGGGGATTAAACCCAGCAGTATCAAAGAGCAGGCAGAGAGAGATATGGAGTGACAGTGTTGTCATATCAATTCCCATCCTTACTGGAGACACATCTCACTTAGGCTGAAGTGAACAGATAGGGCCTGTGCGAAGCCATTGTACATATAATTGCTAGTCCAAAGCTGCACCTGTCAAATACGGTTAACCATCTGGGTTTCCACAGACAAGAAAAAAAGAAAAGAGGATAGATAAGCTCCATTTAGTTTGGGAGGTGATGTGGCTTAAATTGCAGTGGCAGCTGTAAAAGGGCTCTGGCTCGCACACTAAAGAAACGGAAAGTGAGATAAAGGAAAGTAGGCCGGAGAAAATAATCTTGGCAGAGGTATGTCAAGGCCATCCTGGTCATCTTTAATTTGAGGAGATTGGTGAATGGCCACCTCACAAGAATGAAATCAGGACTGTACGTATGCATCGTACATGTATCTTCATAAAAGGGAACCGTAAGGCAATTTGCTTTTCCCAAGTAAGCACCACATATACTGTACATTTAAGGGAAATAGGATGTAAGATGAGGAAAAGACATGCTTTATGAGTGTATATAGTTCAAAATGAAACTTTGCCAGTATATTTTTTATCAATGGAATATCGTTTTTGACTGCAGTAGCAATTTAAATGCTTCCAACTGCAGAGCTCCGCATGAGAATATGGACTTTAAAGAAGATGAGACACAGATCTGTGTATTTTATGAAAAACAGTCATCTAACCTTCCCTGATGTGTCATCTGCAAAAACTATCAAGACTGTGTGTGTGTTATGAAAGCTTGGCCTTACTGTGTTCTGGCAGTCAGCATTGATCAGCTGCAGCAGCTGGCTCTCGAACTTCTCCAGGGACGGCTGAAGGGAGATGGTAAGTCTGTTCAGGGTGAAGGGCAGCGTTTTGAGCGTCTGAGGCTTCAGCAGAGCATCTCCTGATGACAGCGTGAACATAACATCAACTGACACACACGCCTCAATATTTACACGATTTTCCTCAGTCATATTTAGAGTGCTTTCCTAGACTAAATTGATTTCTTCCCTGCTCTGTTAAATGTGTTTTCCGCTCAGAAAATGTCTGTTCCATTTGGACTACTGTGGAGGAGAAAACACCATCTAGTGTAATACATGCAAGCTACAAGTTCTGAAATACATTTCAGTACAGTTTGTTCATGACCCATTTGTAAAATTAATTTTCCATCATCCCCAGAAAATGGCATCGGAGAAGTTCAAGAAACATGAAAGACTGATTTCAAATGAAAATGCACAGCTTAAAAAAGCAGAATCACTGTGTGTATACTCCGTGTTTAATATATAAAAGTGAATGATATGTGCAACAAGCTTATTCTGGATTTTTTTCAGTTTTATGAAAGATTTATTAAAATTCTCTTCACATAAAGTAAGGACAAAACATTATGTGCAATCCTGGCAGATCAGCCAATCTCAGTGCCGCATCAGCTGATGACTCTGTTGACACCTTTCTAAAATCCAAATCAGGATATCTGCAAGCTGCTTTACGATCCACCTCCACCCTAGCTTCTGTATTCATGCTTTATTGCACCTAATCCACATCTGTTGTTCTTGATACATTCTCTGTTCTGTGCCTGCTGATGTGTTATCCGCACCTTTAGGCTCTCACGTGTGCATGTGGAAACTGAAGAAGGTCCCATAACAGAACCAAGTAAACTACAACTACAAACTGCAGATAGAAATATGGGCCTATATGTGCTAATTGTCTTTGTAGTCCAGTTTAATTTGCAGTAGTTTCTGAAGCATCACATAAGCTACCTTACAGCCATCAAGGAAAAAGAATTTCATAACATTTGGAAAGTTCAGTGTCTCCTGATGTCAGCTGAGAATTACAGCTGTCAAGATTGATGAGCTGAAAAAGACAGTCTGAAAATTCCAGCTTTCATCGAAATTGATTCCGACCAAAGCGTCTGACAGGAAAGAGCGACAATCAGCGAGTGAGTCAGTTGGTCAGTTGTGCAGCTGCAGCTCAGAATTTCGAGCCAGCTGTCCACTAATCAAAAGTTCTATCAGCTCCTTCAGTCCGCATGCCAATTTGTCCTTGAGCAAGATATTTAACCCCATAAAATTGCTGTACTGAATTATTTCTTCTTACATTTAAAAACAATATGTAACATTTAAAGGATCTACATTATACACTGCAGTTATGGTCAGAGGTTTACATACACTAATCCTGGGCATGAATGACATTTGTATTTGAGGCCTTGAATGATTTCTTTGAACTGTCTGTTTAAGGCACGATATGCTAAAGGAAACTTAACCAAATATTAGAGGAGTCTATATAAGTATTTGAGTCTGTATGTATAATTTTAACCCTGTGTGCATTATAGAAAATACAAAATATATTCAAACTCATGCAACCATTTTTTGTTTTTCATTAAATTCATTCATGCTGTACAATTATTATATCGTGGGAAAATAAATTTTTAAGAGCACAAAATGATCATGATATTCATGTCCATGATGAGTATGAAAATGTCTGACCACAACTGCACAAACAGGACTTAAAACACATCATATAGAACAAACTGAGGACTTAAAAGTATGAAAGTGGTTAATATGTACTTATCAGCAAGTAATATAACACACTTCCAAGCAAGGGAATTTTTCAGTAGCTCAGCAGTCAGGAAAATAGTGACTGCCAGGACAGCAACAGAAAGGTTTCTGTCCTGGTTTGACATATTAAAAAGAGCTCAAAGACATGCTGCTATATCTCGCCCCCCTACATGGTCTAAGACAATTGAATCTAAGCTGGCTAACATCTTAACAGACAGATTTTGGCTGCTTGTGGAAGATGGATAGCCGTCATTTTCTGAGATATTGAGAATTTTCAAATCACATAGAAATATATGCGGCATCTAACACACTATCCCTGGTATACATCAACACAATGTTCCTTCAGCCCTGTATTGCATGTCTGTAACTGACTTGAAATAAGAGGTCATAATTAAGCTAGTTACAGATACACACACACATTATATATATATATACATATATATACATATACATACATATATATACATATACATACATATATATATATACATACATATATATATACATACATATATATATATACATAATATAACATACTATATATATGATATAGTATAATTGAACATACATACATATATATATATATATATATATATATATACTATATACTATATATATATACTATATATATAATACATATATATATACTATATTTTAGATATATATATATATATATATATAGTATAGATAGTATAGATAGATAGATAGTATATAGTATATACCTTGTATTATATATATATATATAGATATATAATAATATATAATATATATAATATATAATATATATATATTATATATATATATGATATATATATATAATATATATGATATATTTTGTATATATATTATATATATAGTGAAAGGATATGATACATAGAACACATATATATATATATATAATAGCATATAATAAATACATAATACATATATATAATAATAACACATATATACATACATACATAATACATAATATACTATACATACATACATATATACATACATACTATACATAATATATATATACATAATACATATATACATATAATATATATACATATATATATATATATATACATATAATATATATTATATATAACATATATATATATATACTATATATATATATTATATACTATATATATATATACACGCCTATATATACTATATATGGCAATATATAATAATATTAGTCAGCTATTAGTTATAATATTTATATATATATCTATATATAATATTATATATATATAATATATTATATTATATATATATATTATAATATATATATATATATACTATATGATTGTTGATTTATCATATTCCCTTCTTTGTCATAGGCGTATCCATGAGCTGGATCAGGAATTTCAGTCCTTTTTTAGTACATCTATTTCTTTAATGCGTTGTGGAAAGCTTTCTAATCCCAGTCACTGGAATATTTAAACCAGAGAAAGACTGAAATGCTTCTGTCAGAAAAACCAGACAAAAACAGTTTCCTTTTGGATACTTGGCATTAATTGAACCCGAACTGAATGAACAAAGCACTGCAGCAAACAGACGATGTAAGAAAGTCTGAATCCACAATCACCCCTTTCAGACACAACAAAGAGTAAATAGCCAGTGTGATTGTAATCTCTTCAAGAGTAATGCAGCCACTGAGCATTTCATTGCAGCCTTTGTCTCAGGAGCGCAGAGTTGGACTGTTCTGAATGCAGTGTGAATATCAAGCCAGTGGCTGTGGTCTTAAAAGGCAGCTTAGGTCTCTGCTGCTCACAGCCCCAGAACATGAAGAGGATTAGCCTGCTACCATACCTCCCACTGACTCCCAATGATTATAGCTCTGCACTGTCAGACTTCATTACATTCCCCCTTAGAAACTCACTTTCTAAGTACTGCAGACATTTCAACTTCTGATGGAACTAAGTTTGTAAAAAAGGGAATAACTATGATGAATGTCCCGTATGTTATTGTGACAGCTTGAAGGAGAAAAGTGAGAAGCGGTTGATCTATATAATATAAGATCAGACATGACATGTTAAATGATTTTGACTGAGCAGTGTCATATTACTCAGGTGACATCACTCCAACTCTAAACTCACTGGGGTGTTGAAAGGGGACAAAATGTGCAACAAGTACACACAATCTGTAGTACACATGAGTGCAGGTACACCCAATAAAATTCTCAATCTGTCACAATACTTTACTAACTGGTAAGTAGCTGCACAATTATGCTCTTTAGGCTCACTTTTGCCCCTTTTACTTTCCACTGAACTAAGGTGTTGAGGCCTCAGTCCCCCAGGCCTAACCCCCCGATCTTGCTGCAGTTGCTAGGTGAAATCGGTCACAAAGAGGGTGCTACAACAAAAACCTCATGATTGCTTTGGATACTAGAAAATTGCAGCAGCCACTCATTTACATGGAAGAGGCCAACTTGTTTGTAAACTACTGCAAAAGTTGAAAAGGTTGACTGAAAAAAAAGAATGTTTGCTGTAACTTCCCACTAAAGCTAACATGTTTCAAAAGGTGCAACATTTTTTTTGAAGGTTAACGGTCTCTGTTTTTTGTTTGTGTAACACTTTTCACTACTGTTCTGCAACTATTTAGCAAGTGTTTGCAGACAAGCTGGAATCCTTCTTTAAGAATGTGAGTGACCACAGCAATTTGCTAGTGAGCAAAGCAATTGCAAGGAGTTTTCCATGAAGCATCATATTCTTCTGTGCAACCAACTTCACCTAGCAACACCAAGCAACCTGCAGCAACCACTCGCCAGCCAAATGAGGATTACGCATTTTTCTCTTGTGACCAGTTACCAGATGGTCCTAAACACTCTCTAGGCTTGTGGTGTGTTTGGGGCTTTATCCTTCTCTCTGAAATTTTATAAGGTCTTGTACTTCATAAGTGAACTGACGCTTTAAGATGGGCAAAGGCACACCACATTAACAGCCAACCTTGTGGGGGGGGGGGGGGGTGTCTGTAGAAGCATATATTGAATAAATGAGTAAAAGGCAAAAGTAGGCTGATTAGTCAAGACAATGACTAACAAGTAACTTCTCCTGCTCACAGGCCTCATGACAGTCATTAGGATTTAATGTGTTTAAAATAATCTTAATGAGAGTAACAATCCAGCCACATAAGCTGAAGGCAAACAATTTAAATTCACCCAGCTGTAAAAACCAAAACTCAGACTTACAGATATTCAATTCATTAGGGAGCTTTCGTCTTACGCTGATCTCAAAACATATCAATATTTTTCTAAAGTAGTTCACACAATGAATATTCATACGTATTTTAACTGACATGCTGCTTTGTACTCTTGCAGGCTGACATATTAACACAAACTCTGACGAGGAGTGCATAACTAAGTACACGTGAGTACTCCTCGCCATGTACTAGATGCGCCTGCTCCCAGTCATTCAAAACATGTATCTCACATCGATAAAAAAGAAAGCTTAGATGCTGTCCCTACTTGTGAAAACTGTCGTTTCCACAACACACTGCTTTCCTCCCGAGGTCCTTACATGCACATAAACTTATGTCATAAAGTTTATTGAACTCAAATAGGCACAGAATCAACTTTCTTCAGTTTTGGTACATTGTGTGGTTGAATTTAGAACAGCTCTAGGCTTCATTTCTTTTGGTTGCATGAAGGTATGTCACAGCATGTAGCAGTCAAAGTTGGGTGAGTGACAATTATTGTGTGGTGGTGCAAGCAAAGGAAAAGAATGGGTTTCAGGGCGCAGCATGTCCTATTTAAAAGGGCCTTAAGATCCTAAAATTTCTCAGTGATGTAAAGTTTACCTGTCGGGGAAGCTACTAGTCCAGGAATGTTCTCTTCCCCGGATACAAGGACATTCTCTGGAAAGAGGTGCAGGACAGAATCCAGTGCAGGATGTTTTTTCAGGACACAGGCCAAATGTGCTCCTTCAATAATTTTCAACATATTATGATCTGCAAAAGGAGACATACAGCAAATTTACGTTGAATGTTCTGCACGCATTTCATGACAAATAGGCAAACTCTTCTTCTGAATCCAAATGAGAAAGATATGCTGTTTTACCCTGTCATTATCCTCAAGTTCCCCAGAAAAATGTTATCCATCTCCTTGGCACGATGCAATCTAATATTTCTCCAGAAGCAGGGATTCACCTGACACCCAACACACATAGACGCTTTCATTTTTCAATATTCCATTTTTGCTGTTCGTGACTTATGTGCAATGTTCCATTACATTCCAAGCATCATTTTCCAGGGCTGAAACTGAAATGACAACAATTCAACTTGGAAAACACGCTCGTCCAGAGAGGCACTGCAGCGTAGATGAGACACAAGGTATGAGCAATAAAGCAGACATCGTCATCATTCAAGGAGGTCGCCCAATGACAAGCAACAACCCACAACTCCTGCCATCAACACAAAGCACAGATCATTTGGAAGGTGAGTCAAGTGGAGTTTGATGCGCTGCGTATGTTGGTTTCCTTCAAGCCTGGCAAAGCATTGCAATCTTTCTCTCTGACAGGGTTAATGACTGCACCTTCAACAGCATCAGTAACAATCAATACATGATGCTCCATTCACTTCAGTAGCTTGTTTCAAGACAATGGCATTAAGGAACCTAAAGGTAACACATAAGCAGTAGAATATGCATATTTTTGAAAGTGGTTGCTGGAAATCGCTGTGAAATCGATTGCTAAAGCTCCAGGCACACTGACCTAGAGGCTGGTCAGTGACCTGCAGTAATAACTGATCAACCCAGTTCCACCCCATCTGATTCTTGTCCTGTTTTTAATGCCCATATCTAACCTTTCATGTACGAGTGGTGACATATACCAGCAAATATATATATGTCTACAAATGGAAATAATGTTTTTTGTTTGTTTGGTTGTTTTAATGATAGTGGTCATGACTGGATATGACTGATATATAGATATAATATATAGTATATTTAAAGGGGCAAGATCTGGGTATTAGAATACAAACACAAAAAGTTTTGAAAAGCAGATGATTTACAGTCTTGTAAAACCGTAAAGTGTCAATAAACACTTAATCATATTTTACCAAATTAACAAATACTAAAAATTACCCTTATAGATATATTTTTTTTATTTAGTTATTTAGTTTTCCAAAATTATATAATCTTAATTTTAGTTTTCATCTTAGGCGACCAAAATGTTTTGTTCCTGGCTATTATTTTCATTTAGTTTTAATTAATTATCATAACCTTGTTGTTAACTCTTCACCCACCAGGTCTTCAGCCTCAAACTATTCAGGAAAAATATAAAATTGAAAAATATATTTTTACATCACAAGTTGGATCCATAACAGAGTGCTACAGTGTTTTACAAACTCTCAGGGAATCCAGGGTTCAAGATGTGATTAAAATTTAATGGGCAGATCCAACTGAAGACAGTTTAACTTTAACCTCTAACACAAATAGACTGTTTGACTTTGGTTTGCTATTGATGTTAAATTCTACCACTTTGCCTTGAAAAATGATAATTAAAAAAATTACCTTCTACATTCTTTTTCTTTTCTTTTTTTTGATTTTGTAAATTCATCACAACTTCATACAGTTAGAAAAGGCCAAACTACACTACAGTATGTTTCCTACATACAAGGTTAAAAATGAGCTCAGCCCTAACAGCACTGCAGTATGGTTAAAGATCTTTAATGCTTGCGAGTACTCACTCCGACAAGTAACCCCCCTGCAGTTGGGGTTTTATAGGATTACCTTTGTGTCATTTCGGATCTTCCACAGTATGAGCCCTGCCAAAATATTCTCTGCAACTCCTCCTATCCTATTTATGGATACCCTTTTGTCTGCTCTGTGGAAGGCACAATGTTGTGTTTGAAACTCTCATCAGATTTGTACATTTCCTTTTTCGCCTTGCAAAGGAGTTGTGCAAACGATTAAAGACTGTTAATGGTATATGTTAATACAAATACAATGACTGTGAATGTGCCCGCAAAAACTCAGTCTACTCTCTTCTTTAGACCAAAGCACCAGGCATCAAAATATGATGAGGCAGCACTGCAGTTATAAAGAAAAACTACTCAAAATCCAGTAGTCTGGAAAAATTGCTGAATCTCAGCCACACAGAAGCAGTTTTTTCCCCTGTATGCATCAGAGTTTGGAAAATAAAAAGAACAAAGTTCACTGATATAAAAATCTATCACAAACATGTATATTTAAGCTTAAAAAATTAAATTAAAAATAAAATAAAAAAATCAGCAAAACAAACAATGTTAGTTTTTCTCGTCCAACTGCACAGAATAATATTTTTATGAAAAGCTGTTGAAGTTCCAAAAAGGATGGACAGAACGTCCATTTCGGATGTAGACAGCTTTTCATCCATTTTCAGGGCAGCGCTAGTACCTTTATCGCTAAAGTCATTGAAAGGGGATTGAGAAGGAAAGAAGATGATGGAGTATATCACTGTGTTCCCCTCCCCTCCCTGTCTATGACTCATCCCACACAAACCCTTTAACTCTCTCTACCAGTACAAAAAAAGTGCTTATGTCAAAATCCAACAAAAAAGATGAAGTAGAAGAAGAAGAAAAGGGGTTTGGGGAAAATTCTAAGACTGTCGTACTGTGTCAACTGTTCTACAGACGTTTTTAGTGGCAACAGCAGCTCTCGCTAAAAGGGTGTTTCTTACCATGAACACACAGGAGGGAGGGAAAAGTAGGATGGGCAGAGAAAGGAAAAGGGAAAAGAAACACAGAACTTTCCTGACACAGATGGTGCCCAGGTGTCTGCAACTTTTTCATCTTTTATTTCGTGTTATTCATTATGCATCAAGCTTGGGTTTCAGTCAGATGCTGTGCATAGATTAGAAAACTACCCCAAAATTTCCTTACAGCAGAGTGTGGTACCGCAGAGTCAGTTGAGCAGCAACTTGGCAAGAGATGTGAAACCGAGAAACTGGAGAGCGGGGGGAGGGGGGAGGGGGGGAGAACAAAAAAATGGCTCGGCATCAAACAGAGGTAGTGGTTTTGGGAGAAGGTTGTGTAGAAGAAGTAATAAAGATGAGAGCTTAGGCATTACTGAAAGTCAAGCACATACAGGGGCACTGGTTAGTTTAACATTTGCTGGCTTTATATTCATTTTTTGCAGTGAATCAAACTTACTACATTAAATACATAATTCATTATGTTAGGTTACAGAGTTTTTCAGTACAAGTTAAACTATGTCATTTTGATTGGAAGAGTGTAAGAAACATCAGATCAACTTTAGTCGTTTTGTTTTTTAAGATGCTCATTTGCTTCAACTGAATGATAAATAGGTACCGCAGCAGCTTGTGTCTACAAATCAGGCTTAACTGTACTGCATTCAGGTTCAGGGTGAATCAGAGATCACGGTGTGACAGCGACAGCCATATAATACTCAGCAGTGTGAAGCAGGCGTGTAATGAATGACATCACTCAACTGTGAGGTGAGCTATTAAGGTAACTACCAGCAGGAGGGAAAGATACTGTCGTCTGAGACATGATGAAGAGGGAAATATTGTACACAAGGGTGTAGAGACCACCTGTGAGATACAAAGGGATGAGTGAGAAGAGGATCAATCGCTTTTGGGACCTTGTTAATTCTCTTTAATAAGTGCAATGTTCTGGCTGTATTTACAAGACAAGGTACTAAATCATTACCAATATGATTATTAGGATTTACTATAATTAGCACATCTGAATCATATGGACTCCTGCAGGGAGGCGATACACTGGATAAAAATCTACAGAACTACTGGTTTATCTGTCGAAACCAATTCCTTTTATTTTGACTTTTTTAATTTGTTTTCTTTGATCAGAATTTAGAGTATACTCTAAATCAAGATCTAACAGTTTCCTAATGTGTGTGCATTAAATCATAATGACATTGGTGATATAGCTAATTACTCAGGACTATTTGGCAGAGCTGTTCAGCAGGAAATTTTTCAGTATTTTGGGGGGTAATTTGAGCTCCCAGACTATTAACTAAGTAAATAGATTCAAATCCAAGTCATCTGGCAAGTCCAAATTTCTCTCTCAAGCCTCACATCAAAGGTTCTATTAGCTACTTGTCCACTCACATTATACTTAAAAGTTTAAAACATTTATTTTATCTTAAAATGAATTCTAATAGGCCTGTGGTGATTCATCAAGTAAGTCAGATTACAAAAAACTGATGCAAATTCTTTGCTTTGCTGGCTCGTTTCAATCCACACAAGAATGTACGGCTCAGTGGTCACTCTCACGACCCGATCCAGAAACCCAGTTGGTTCTACGCATGAGAGAAAAATGTCTGTATTACCTTTACTGTATTATGTGCACTGTCGTTTTATTTAAAAAAAATAAAACGTCATAATAACATATTTTTTAACTGTCAGGTGGCAGCATGGTGGCGCTGTGGTTAGCACTGTTGCCTCGCAGCAACTCCACATCTGCCCGGAGCGTTTCTGTGTGGAGCTTGCATGCTCTCCCTGTGTCTGCGTCTGGGTACTCCCACAGTCCAAAGGGGTTTAATTTATTGGTGATTCTAAATTGTTCATAGATGTGAATGTAAGTGTGAATGGTTGTCTGTCTCTCTGTGGGCCTGCAACAGACTGGCAGCCTGTCCAGGGTGTACCCTGCCTATGGCCCTATAATAGCTTAGATGGGCTCCTACCGTGCTGGTGCAAATAGGCACCAGCCTATCTAGAGGAAGTTGATCTAGCTGCGACCAGTGCTGTGTTTAATCAGTTACCAAGAGATATACAGCAAGAAAAACCTCACCATGATGATGACTTCAACCTAGCTCAATTTGAGCCTCAAGGAGTTGCATCCGATAAAAAGCATTGTTTAAGTGCAAACTAAACATAGCAGTGACAAAAGCAAACACTTTTGTAGCATTTACAGCAATAACTCTGCTGAAAGCACTGAAAAACCTCCTTTTTGGCCACAGATAGGATTTTTAAGTGTGTAATTGACAAAATCTGTCATGACACAACCTTACTATCCTCTTATGCTCAGACATACACAATAAATTAATGCATCATGGCTTCAAATAAGGCTATGCTAATGTGAACACAATGTACCATCTGTGTGTCCTCTCATCACATTAACAGGTCCCCAGAGCAGCTCTCGATCCTCATTTCAGTTTTTCTTCTCTCTGCGTCTTCCCCTTTTCTCCCAGTTGGTTGAGAGGAGAAGCTTAGATCAGGCCAATGAGCATACTGCCTCCCTTCATGCTTTTATCCTTTAAGACTTTCAAAAGCCCCACGGCAACTTCCTTCCTTTCATTTTTCCTCCTTTTCCCATTTCCTGCCTCTTGACCCTGACTCCAGCACTGGAAAATGGGGGGTTTTTGACTTCTTTGCTGCCACCATTTTCTCCTGTCTTAAGCTCTCTCAAATTCAAATTGTATAATGAAACTCAATACGGAAGGACAATTGTATGCCTTTTATATGAACTGTGTTTTATAGACTAGAGCAGTGTTTAACCATTGAAGCAAACTTTATCTTCTGCTGGAAGATGAAATATGTTTATCTAAGGTGTCATGTTTTTAGAGTCATGAAACACTTTTGTTTGTCTTCTTTTAATAAGGCCAGGCTGCACTAGTCTTTTTTTCCCAACATCTGACCTTATTTATCAGATAATTTACCCTGATGTTCATTTCAATTATATGACAAGAATCAGGTGTCTTTTATTTACTTTGCCAGTGTTTGTTCAGCAAAAAACAGAAGAAAATGAATAAAACAATTCTTAAAAAAGAATTACATTTCATCACATTATGACTGAGGTACTTCACCCACAGGTGGCGCTGAAAGAGTGAAGTTAAAGCCAAAGTAGCTTGGGCTGGTGTGAAAATACTTTTGTCATATTAATCTTTTGCTTTGTCTACATCTTTGCTCCACTGGTTTTCTGATATAAAGGTCACCAAGCCTATGCCTAAAATTAGTAACAATTTAAGTGTATGTGGTCTAGTAAAAAAAAAATCTAAATGTCAAGACAATTCACATACACTTAAAGAAAAAAAAAGATGCTTGCTTACCCAGTATCACGGGTTTCAAATAAGTCTACAGCATTTCAGAATAATAATTCTCCCCTCATTTTATCACTGAACACTGTAGGTGCTTCACATTTAAATAACCCAGTTTTGCAATCCCCATAGACTGTACAGAAGATGGACAAAGCCCCATGTGGCATCTCATATTGGTTTGTGATCTCAGTTTTGAAGCCTGTATTTTAGCTTATCACTATCACAATACTTAGATCATACGGTAGAGGACATAGTTATGCTAGAGTTTTGCTAGAAATCCTGGTTAGTAAGATGCATCTATAGACTGTATAAGTGCATCGCCAGACATATCTTGTAATTGTTAATAGACATATAGTTAAAAAACAAGAATTTCACTCACCAAAAGTGGAGTACAGACTTTTTATAAGGTATACAAAAGTAACCACACACCAATTTACATTATTTGACAGTTATAATAAAAAGACAGACACAACAGACATAGTTGAAAGCACAAGTTCACTGACCAGAATTAGCTCAGCTGAAGCCCAGCAGAACACTATCGCTACAGCTGCCTGTGTTGGAATCATTTTACTCAACCAGAGGCAGACAGTCACTGGTTATATTGGCACTACGACCTGCCATACTAGGCATTCATTATCTTTATAAAATTATGTTGTTATAACAGACTGTGAAACTTTTAAATACATCCATTAACCTTTACTTTCTATATAAACATACACAGAACACAATTTACTGTATGTGTGGGGGGTAAAAGCTCACATTTACGTTTCAGTGGTTTTAGGTGACAGTTTTCAAATAACTGATATTCTTCACTTCAACTTAAAGTTTTCTAGAATCAAAAAAATTACATGTGGAATGGGTTTAGAAACTTTCAGAGCATCAGTCAGCGAGGCCTGTCAGTTTTAAATGCATTTCCCGCCTTGCTTTGTATGCCATAATCTCATAATAAGTTATATTAAAGAAATGAATCCTCTTTAATTAACTCAAAGTAATAGTGTGTTGGTCAAGTAAAAGTATAACGTGACCATAATGTCATTTGAATGTGGCTGTAGAAATCTGTCACAACCTTAAATCCCATTTCTTTTTCTCCTGTCCAAAAGCACATGAACTTGAATTTGCTGACATTTGGATTGATTGGGTCCATTTTCAAACGTACACTTCACTCACTCTTTCCATTGATCTATCTTTATTTTTACGTAGAGAAGAACCCCATGAATGTATTTTCCCATGAAAAATTGCAAAAAGGAAACAAAAGTTGCTACTGACTCATTTTAAGGCTTTATATTGTGATTTAGCAGACAATTCTCAGTAGATTGTTTTGATAAAGGCTGCATTTTGCCCCGCAAACAGTGGAAAGAATGCTTGTCCGGCTGAGTGTGCCTACAAATAAAGCACAAGTGGTGGCCTCAAAAAAGAAAATTAGGTCTATTCAGGGCTGTAGAGTGCGACCAATTTGGTCGCAAATGCGACCAAATCTTTCAGTGGTGCGACTAAAAATAAATATTTGGTCGCACCTGTGCGACCAATTGTTACGGTAAAAAAAATAATAAAAAAAAAAAAACTCTGCAACTCTCCGTGTGGTCAACAACAGCCACACATTATGCCCCTATCGTGGACTAAACCAATCAGAGATAGTCAGGGGCGGGACCTCTCTGATTGGCCGTGGTCCAGTTGAAAGTGCAGGTGGAAGAGAGAGGTGAGTAGCTTGAATAAAGCGATATCAATTCATTAACGGATTCCACACAAAGACCTGAACACAGAGCGGACCCGACACATCAGAATCAGCTTCGTCTTTCTCGGCTTTCTCACCCGACGGCCCGAACACGGACACGCTGTCGGAGCTTAGCGATTCTTCGGGTCCGCTCTGTGTTTACGTCTTTTTGCGCTGATTCTGAGCTGCAGGTTTTGTCTCTCCAACCAAAATTCGCCGAGCCAGCAGCAAAAGAAGCAGCAAACTGCGCTTCACATTTGATCAATGTCGTCATGAATTCCCTCTGACTTTTGCTGTTTTGCTTCCACCACGATAAAAATCACACTTCCTGCACAGCTCTCTCTCTCTCTGTACTTCAGGAACAGTTTCCCGTCTCAAATCTGTTTTCTGCATTATTCATTCGCTTATTACCCACCAGTCTACCGTTGTTTACAGCGCTTTTTCTTTTTCCACTTAAATGACCTCGGACAAGAAAGCCTAATTTCTGCTGTTCAATACTGAAGAAATTTAAATTTCTTAAAATTATGCAAATTTGTAGAATATTGCAGAATATTTTTAAGGTTATCTGCTATAAAAAGCCAGACCAGGAAAATCTCCTTCATGTTTTTCTGTGTTTTATTCTCAGTTACTTTCACACAAAGGCATCTGCTGTGATTTTCACAATTCTGATGAAGTCTCATGTGTATCAGTACTGATAAATAATCAGAATTAAAATATTTCTGACTGTCTGAGGCTAAACTGAATCAAATCAGGACTTTGAGAACCGTAATCGAATGGATTATAGAAATCAGTGATGATACCCAGCCCTAGTGAGCAGCCTAGGCCTGAGAGAAGTGGATGTAGCTGTGGGCAATAAGAAAAGATGAAAAGAACTATTGATAACTTTTTTGTTAAGTTAAGGCCTGATCTGTCTGAAATTCATAGCCAGTGCTCTGACACGGTGCCATCAATCTTTGAATGCTGAAAAAGCACAGTGTATCCAGAAAACACATTATATGCTGCAATAAATGCACTGCCCAAGTGTCCCCTCTCCCCACGGCCTTTCAGCAGCAGACAGCAGCAAACAGGTTGTCAGAGGAGGCCAAGATGATGATTAAGTTTAACATTTTTTACAATATTGACAAAGCACTTGAAGCACAATTTTGTTAGTTAATAATTTAGAAATTAATATTGTCTGTATGGACTTCCTCCCCCAAAGAAAGTGCACATGTAAAACTGCGGTGTTAAGCGATGCGGTTGAAAAATTTGAGTGCGCCTAACTTTTGTGCCTGTACGCCTAAATTTTTAAAGTTAGGCGTATCGGTGCGCCCATGTCAAAAAGTTAGTCTAGAGCCCTGCTATTGTATATAGATGGCTCAAAGTTTTCTTGATGTTTTTGAATAAGGCAGGTTCACACAGTATTTACACAGTAAACACAATCACAAAGACATAAATAGAAGCAGTATAAGGTTTAATACATCAATAGACAAGAGAAAAAATACTACAGATTTTTTTGTTTATTGTAATTTTTTTTAAGCTTTTAGCACTTTCATCTTTTTTTCTCCCCCAAAGGGAGAGACTATGTAATTCCATTTGTTCATTTGTCTTTCCGTCTATCTGTCTGACAGATAGAAAAGATTTGATGCTCAAATTTTGTGTGATGTTATAAACCCATAACAGCTAAAGCTGATTACATTTTGGTGAAAATCAGGTCAAGGTCACACACCAAATGTAAAAAGCTTTATATTATCCACAGGTTTTTCATGGATCATCTTCAAACTTCAAACCAATCTACCAGGCCTTGAGGGCATGAGTACCTCAGTTGGCTTAAGTGGTTGACCTTGACCTTGATCATTAGCTCCCAAGGTCAAAGTTGACCTTGGAAAAAAATTAAAGACACCAAATTAACTATAAGATATATGATGAAAGGTCATGGAGAGAGCTGTACGACATACTTTTTATTTTGATAAAAGTATTTGATAATCACACACTGCCTAAAACCATCACCCTTCAGCACCATGCTTGAGAGCTGGTATGAGGTGTTTGTGCTGATATGCTGTGTTTCACTTTCACCAAACATGGTGTGTATTATGGCCAAACATCTCCACTTTGGTCTCATCAGTCCAAGTGGCACTGTTGCAAAAGTCTTTTGTTGAGATACAACTTTTCTGCCAGATTCTTTTTTAGAAAGAACAGGATTTCTCCTGACAACCCTTCCAAACATGCTATTACAGTTCAGTCTTTTCCTAACTGCACTGTCATGAACTTTAACATTTAACATCCTAACTGGGGTAGCTCTTGGGTTTTCTTGCAATTTCTGAGCATTGCACAAACTGACCTTGGGGTGAATTTGCTGGGATGTCCACTTCTGAGAAAACTGTAGCATTGCGCTCCAGACCAGCAGGCTGTCAAAACTTATTATTTTATTCAGATGGTCACACTTACTGAAGATCAGTTAATCAAGTGTATCTATATAGCAACACCTGCCTGCTACTTACCCTTTTATTCCTAATGGAACCAGTAAGTGTGCTATTATTTTTTCACAAGAGTGCATAGAGATGGAAAAGTGATATGTTTGCTGTGTGTGGTCATTTCTGGACTAAAATGTGTGAGCCCTTAAGCTAGCAGCTTTTATAATTACTATAAGGAAACACCCTCTAATGGTTGCTATCAAGCAAGCATTAGAGGGTTTATAATGCTTGCTATCTCTGTAATATAGCAGACGTGTGGAAATCCAGCCATTTTTTATTTAAATTCATTCACTTTTATTCAATTCAACTTTTAACCCCAGACTCATTTGCAACACATCAAGACATAAAAAAAGATATTATCCTTCTCTAGAGCCACAGTATTTTCAAAAACAAAGTCAGGGAAATTACATAATGTGGAATTGCTAATGAATGAAGGGTAAAAAGAAACATCCTCTAGGGAATGATTTCTCATTATAATTCTTCCACACCATAAGACATGAATGGCCACTATAAGAACGTGCTTAATTCACTTCTGCACAAAATTTTTTTAGACACTTATTTAAAAAATAAAATAAAATAATAAAACCACTCCTAAGTATTCCATGTCACCCAGCAGATAGGGACTGCGGGTCTCTGTCACAGTGGATGAAACTAAAAGTTATTAAAAGTTAAGAAAAAAGGCTTTGGACACAAAAGAGCTACAGCAAAAGCAGCAGCAACATGGCTCTTAAAAGAAAGAAGCAATTTTCCACTAAATAACAGGCTTATGTTTAATAATTCAGAGAGCATAACAGTCCGTTTGAGAGGAGGTTTTCTAATATTCATGTGACATGATAGCCAAGACAGGAACTCTGGCTCTCACTGGGCACCGTGTTATTCATACTGTGAGGCACGTCTGTTTTGTAATTCATAGCCTTGGCTTTAAGTCAAAGACAATTCTAGATCAACCCAGTGTTTTAGCAGAAAACCCAAGAATTATCCAAAACAACTCTAAATCTAAGGTAACCCAGATAACCAAAACTGTCAGCTTTTACCAGGGAGCGAAAACCTGCATTTTGTTTCAAAGGGGGAAAATGGCCTTGAAAAAAAACCATTGAGGTCATATAGTCAATAATCCACTGACCAAGTGCTACCTAGGAAAATATTTTCAAGGTGAAGAAGGTGTCTGCTTCAAATGTGTGGCTTAAGCAGGCTTTAGGGTCGGTACAACTGCTGGTGTCAGAAACCCCGTTACATCACACCTCTCTCCTCTCTAACATCAGGTAGGGGATGCCTCTGTCAGCCTATATAAATTTGCAAAATTGATGACTAGATCGTCTACGCTAAGAAATGCCCACTCCGGGAATCAGGTTATGTTAGACTTTCTCTTTGTCGATTTTAAAAAGGATAGGGTTATAAAAATTATGTCATAATGTACCTACAATTTATTTAATCTGTCTCTTTTTCCATTAGCACTAAAACAGTTTTGAAGTGGAAACATTTCTCCCAGGGGAAAGGATCAAAAGTTGGCAAAAGCATCTTAAAACAGGACTTTCCAAGCCTGCCAGGAGTGGCTTCACCAGAAGGAAATCCTGGAGGCTGCCCTTCTTTTGCACAAAGGTGCAGCTGCAGCCTTCTGTGACCCATGGTCCCAGACTCACTTAAAGTCTTTGAGTGAGGATTCTACCATGTAACGCTTGATGTTATGTTAATAAAACAACTGTCAGCTTGAGCACTGTCCTTGAAAATGATTCAGGTCAATTACTCGATGTTACTGTAGATGGACCTCGGAGTTGTAATCTGTCAAAAATGACATGCTTAAAAAAAACTGTATATATTTTTTTAAATTATTATAACTCTACTGCCTCTGCTGTAAAGTGTTCCTCTCTTTCTAGCCCTTGTTCTTAGTTTGTTACACACACACACACCTTTGTGGCACTTAGATGTGATCGACCAAATGGAAAATATTTCTGAAAGTTTGCGTCATGATCACTATTTTTAAACAAGATTCAAGCGCTGAGAGGCCATAAAAAATCTTTATCATCATTACAGTGTGACGTCTGGCTATCTGTCACTGCCTTTTCTCTCTTGAACACCCTCTTTCATGTAAGCTGACCAAAGTGCTATCTTTATGCGATGGTACCTGGTTAAAAAAAAAAAGTTAAAATACTAGTTGACAAATGACACATCTTTGCGTCACTTTACATGGCAGAGGGCCCACGCAATGCTTCCTGATGTCCCATCATCTCACTATAATTACTATATCTCTGATCTCTATTTCGCATTTGGCTGTCATTCTCTATTATACTGTTTATCAGCTGTAACTTTTTATTCTAGCACCAACTGCAAACAACTGTTTGATTTTCCCCACCAAAGACTTCTTTAGTCATCATTCAAGTTTTAGTATCTCTGTGTCAGTTTAGCTGACCTAAAATAACTTCTGCAACTATTTTATTTTGCTTCCCTGAATTTTGTAGCTCATAGTACAGAGCATTTAGTTTTGTGAGTTAGATTTATGCAGATTGACTCTGTACAAAGAAAAAACTGACAGAACAGGTCACCACTACAATAACGATAACCTTTCCAAAGGTTACACCTGATGACATAATCCCTTCAGATAGTATGAGCAGCAAATGAATCACAGGTATAACGCACTTTTTGAACAGCTCACATTTTTGTAATGTAGCAAAGTTCAAAACTGTTCAGCTCAAAACATTTGGTTGACAGCCGTTTCTCTAACCCTAACCCCAGCTAAAAATTAAGCGGGCGTCAAAGTTTTACGTCAAATACAGGTAGATTCGCTGGCCTGGAAGTAAATACTGCTAAAGACCACATGCACTGTGGTCCTAGCAGCTTTCATGCCAGAGTACTCTAGAGAAAAATACCTAAAGTGAATACACCTGATAAATAGATAGTATGAATAAAGTATTCTTACAGTCAACAGCATCCTTTATTAGAGGGTGAAGCAAGGCTCTTGGTGATCCGTGATGTAGATTCAGCCTAGGACGTAAAATAACACCAACACCCATGACTTCACACGTAAAGAAAACTCCTATAGATCCCCACATAACAAAAACACACATGCTACATATAATTCTACTACAGTGGAACCCCGACTTACGAATACCCCATTTAATGAAAAATTCAAGTTATGAAGGCACTTAACGGCAATATTTCTGCCTGTGTTACGGCAAAATGCCAGCATAACGAAATCCGCTGGCTCTGATTGGCTGAGCCCAGAATGCCTACAATGCCCACAATGCCTTCCGAATCATGTGACAACCCCCTTGGCTTTCGTAATTGCGCTTCGCTGTTCCACTTGAACGATGCATTGTTGTTGCAGTTAGCAATTAGCCTATAGCTAATAGAAAATTTTCGACTTACGAAAGACCCTCAGGAACGAATTAATTTCGTAAGTCGGGGTTCCACTGTACTTACCAGCATAGCAAACCCTAGTTGATTTAAACACCTTACACACAATAGTAGGTCTACATGGAGTAAAAAGCCATATCTATATGTTACACATGAATACTGATCTAAAAATTTGAAAGACCAAGCAAACTAGGTGAACTCTAAGTCCCTGGATAATATTCTGGCAGAAACTCTTTCACTCTAAATACACCTGCTCTTTAATAATCTCTTCATGAGAAAGTTCATTAATCCTTCGGCAGAGGAATTAAGAATGGACTAATCACCTTCTCTCCCCATCAGCAGCTGGGGTGTCTGGCCTGTTGGTGAAAAGCTCCAGGACAGTAAAGCCTCGTCCCAGAGCCTGATGAGAGCAGTCTGGTCTGGGTGATAATGACACCAACTCCAGAACCAACAGTGTGCTGGGTAAAGTCAAAGACGTATGGACATACAGTACCTAGAAAAAGAAACACAAGGAGTAAAAAAAGATCCGAAATTAAGCCAAAATGAAAATAACAGGGCCAATGATTTGTGGAAACCTGGTTTTGCCTCCTCTTACGTGTTGGCCATCATCATCTTGCTTTGTTTAATAGTTTTTTTAACCTATGTGTGGCATCCAAGGTGTAAATTTCTATATAACATGCAACAGCAACCTGTCAATCACAGACATCTGGGATCTAAACTGTACTGCTTAAAGAAGACAACAAAACTTTCAAATCACTTAGCTGATGAAGAGTTGCATCTACAGGTGAAAGGTACCCCAACATTTTTCGTCCTCCTTATACTTCATGACTCAGCACATGGTTTTAAAGTAAATTACACTAAACACTGTATGCAAATTAGTGTTTACATTAACACTATATTAATAAACATTTGCTTTAAAAATGTATTTTACAAAATAACAGGTTATGAATATTAATGTAATAAGGGTAACAAGTAACAGAACAATGAGAACAATAACTAGGCAAGCAAGCAATTTTAATACATGTTTTTAGATGTATGTTCCATATTTAGCACAAATTGAAAGCATAATGCAGACAGTACTAAGCTCAAGAAGGTTTATATGACATATAGCCATTAAACTGTGTGCGTATGTTGAAAATCATTTCAGGGAAATGACCTATAAACAAGTACAGATGGTGTACAATCCCCTGGTACCTACTTCAGCTTGAAGCATCAAATGTTGCTGTCATTTGAGTTACTGCAGTACAAGGATAATCAAACTAGGAACAAAATACACATTTACTATTTGGACTACGAAACCGGGATCCCGGGGACACTGAGAATAAACAGCTAAAAACAAGAAACTGATTTACCACCTTACAAAAGTACACCAGTAAAACAAATTGAAAGTTGCCATGACTACACAGCAATTCTACACATAGTTGTTCTGACTAGGATTTTTTAAGGCACATGGCTTCCCTCTCCCCAGGTCATTAATTCATTTAAAAAACAGTGAAAAAAATACCATACCACATAAAACACACAGTGCAGAGATATTTAGTGTGCACCTGGTATGCATTCACTTCAGATCACTGTGAATGAAATCAATGTGGCTATTAATAGCCACTTCATATGGCAACAAATGAAAGGTACATAAGTACAAAGAGAAAGAAACAAACAAGCCAGCAAGCCCGAAACATGGTACACAGAATAAATACGTCAACATGCAATCAAGCTTCATTCTTGAATAATATTGACAGGAAAACAGCAACAGCTGTACAGGTTGCTCACAAGCATATTTCTTTGATTTATTTAATTGCTTTGTAATTGTAACAGATTGCTTGTCTTCGTTCCAATCACGATAGCATACATCTTGTTAGATGTTTTTCTTTATTTTAAAAAGACTTCAAAATTTCTACCATTTACCATCTTCGGATTCTCTGTGGTCACTCCAAGCCCATCTGTGTCAGTCTCCATATTGCAGGTCTCTAAAAAGAATGAGCCAAACATCCTGACCAGAATACCTGATTGGCAAATCTAACATTCAAGAGGAGGGAATGTCCCCTGATAAAGAAACTCTATAGGATTATGCAGGTGAGGATGACCTTGGTTTTTTTTACTTAACTAGTTCATAAGGAACAGTGATTCAAATTCGAAATAACAGCCTACCTACAGCAGAGCCACACTGATTTACATGCACAAAGGCCTGAATAAGATAAAGAGGCCCACAAATTCTCTCTGATCCATTCGTCCCTGAGCACAATAAAGCCTGTTGTTTTTCAAAACCATAGAGAAGAACATGACGGCATCAAAAGAAAAAGAAAAAAAAACGATATAAGTAGACATGAGCTATCTTGAAATATAGAACCAATTTCTCCCAGCCTACTGAGGCAGACCCTGTTCATCTTTAGACCCAGCTATCAGCCACCACTGAGCCATTTATTCAAATTCAAAGCCTCTGAGGCATTGCTATTTCGGCCACATCGCTTTTATCTCTATGCACGGTGAGTTTAAATGACTTCTTTTCAAAATACAAACACTGGTGAATACAAATGTAAAACATGGGAAGTAAAGGTACTCGTGTGGTTTGGTTTAGTTATTTGTCTGCTTGTATCTACACCCACTAGTCTTTGCCTCATCAACAAGGAAGCTGACACTTACAGAATAGTGTGGTTCACAAACTGGTGTCTCTGCTAAAAAAGAAACTCCCTGTTGGAAGAAATTCAACAATGACATATTTCCCTTTGTTCAAAGCCTAAACATAGAAGCTGAGAACTGTTGAGGAAATCGTTTTGATCAACAAGCTTCCAATGAAGAATTTTAGAGAAACTTGTATTAAATTTTAAAATACTCAATCTGTTTTAATCCAAATCCTCCCTTATTCTCAGAAATGATGGTGTACATTTCCTCACTGAGCATTTACTCTGTTTGCTGAGCTGGAATTCAGACAGATATTTTAGCAACAACAAACACTGGCTGAGCTGAGAAAGTAAAAATATCCCACATCCCTAGATGCATGTCATTCAGTATTCATGGACTGAAAACTTTACTTTCACTCAGTTTATTTATTTCCAACCTTAACTCCCAAATCAAAGCCTCATTTTTGAACGAACTTCTTTTGAACCTATCCCCAAGTTGTATAACAAGACATTTTGGGTTTTGGG
>NW_024582421.1:220167-248806 GCF_018398535.1 Haplochromis burtoni
CATATTCTATCATGTTCACCCAAGTTCCCTCCCACCGTGATACTGTAGAATCTGCATTGCGGTTAAAGACGCAGTCCCCAGTCTAAAAGCAATCCAAATATGGACATTGTTCATGATGAATTTCCAGTTCAAGCTTGAATTCCTTTTTCATACGCTCCAATGCTTTGATACAACTCCAAATTGATTTCAGTCCAGTCTCTGGAACAAAAAAAAAAATCCCACTTCATGTCCCCATAGAGCAAATACCTCCCATATTCAATTTGCAATTATTCAGATTTACAGACGAAATGTAGTCAGAGCTAAAAAGAACAGCCGTGACTGAACATTTTGAAACAGACAAGCTCAACTAAAGATAATATAATAACAAGTGTTCTGACTGATACTGCTGTAGCTATACTGAGTCTTATTTAGGTCATTTTCTAGTACAAATTCACAGGTGGAGCGTTCTTTGCTCGTCGGTGTTGTTAAGATCCTGCCTCTTACAGGTTACACGTTTACCATCAATAATCAATAATAATATAACAATTACTCTTCATACAATAATGGTGTGATAGTTAGTACTGTCTCCTAATAGTTCTAATAGTTCCTAATAACTTCTCCCCAGATACTCTGCCTTCCTCACACAGCTCAAAGACATCCATGTTAGGTTAACTGGTAATTTTAAATGGCCCTTGAGACTGTATGGTTATCGGTCTCTGTACATTAGCCGAGCAACAGATTGGCAAACTGTCCACAATTTACCCTGCCTCCTGCCCCAAGACAGCTCCGCAACCCTGTATTGCATAATAATAGTGATGGCTGGATGGACTGTTTCTGAACAGAGCCAAAGTCCAAACACTGTATAAAATGTATATAAAAACAAAAGACAAAGACTTGAAAATCTTATAAACCCAAATTTTATTTACAGTAGAACATAGAAAACATATCAAGTGTTTGAACTGAGAAAATGTATGATTTTAAGAAAAATATTAGCTTGTTTTGAATGGCAAGCTCAGGCAAGATCAGTAGCACATTTGGGCATATCTGGAAAGGCATCATCAATGCTGAGGGATTTATACAGCATGTGCTCCCATCCAGACAAAATATTTTTCAGGTAAAGTGTTGTATATTTCAGCAAGAGAATACTAAACCACATAACCACTGCATGTATTATATGAGCACGCTGCTATCGTAGCAGTCTGGGGGTTGAACCAGTCTTCGTGCAGTCTTGACACTGCCAGCAGAAAAAAAATGTGTCACAATATGAAACAAAGCATACGACAAAGCGTTTACACTCAACCTTCTGTCCATCACTTTGAATAAAAACACAGCCATCTCTGTCAGGGTAGGCCAAATAGTGACTTGTTTTTCCACAGATGCTCACTTGCTCCTTTACTCCTTACAAAGGTAGTAGTGGCAAATACCAATAGAACTTGGACAAGTATACCGAGCAACCAATCGGCCAGTTGTACTGGAGGCTATGGCCTTTACTTTATCAAAACTTAAAAAGGACAAATTTGAACTCTGTATGTTCAGCCCCATATATGGATATATATGTGTATTATGTTCCAACCAGCAATTACACTGCCACATCTCTAAGTTTGTACTATCTGCCATCCAACATAATAGCAGTTCTTTCCCCACAACTTTCACTTCAAGGCAGTGTTGTAAGATCTTGCTCACAACGCCATGGGAACACTGGGAGATGTCATTGAAAAAACAGCTTGCATCGGCAGCAACGCCAGGCGCAGCATATGTCGGCTCTAATGAGAGGTTATACTCTGCGGCAACCGTCAACAGAGCAGTAATCGATTCTCACAGGGGTAAATATTCAATGCCCATAACTTGAGTAAAGAGGGAAGAACAGAAACGGGATGACATTAAAACATCATCAGCGCAGAGGCATGTGGCTGGAAGTCACTGTCACTGCTAACAACAAGCTTGTCTGCAGCTTCTGGGGAGGTTTTCTGGGACCTCTTTGTGGGTGAAAGAGAAGAGCCAAATGAAACCATGAAAGACTGATGATGTGAGATTTAAGGCTATAGAAGAAAACACAGAACAAGCAACATGAATTGCTATATTATGGGATATGTTTATATTTAAAGAAGCTGAATAGGCACTAGTGACACATTTATGATCCTGTCTTTGCATTGTCAGAGTATAAAAGCTAAAGCTAATTCTTCTTGCCCCCCTGAGGTGGTCATTCAACTGTTCTACTGAGGCAAGCACTAAGAGGAATTTCATGGGCAATGCACAAAAGAAAAAGGCTACAAATGAGCATTGGTTTTGCAAACAGAGGTCCAGAGCAACTGGAGTATAATTGACATCGACCTGTTGTTCAACCATTGGAGGCTTCCCAAAAGAAAAGCAAACAGGGCATTTCCATTTAGCCCACACATTGGCTAGGAGCCTGGGAACAAAAGTGTAAGCTACCTGGGATTTAGCTAACCAGCCAGTTCCCTATGTCTGCATGCCTGTGTTATTCACATGTAATGCATGTACCTGTAGGTAGCTAAGCTGACTAAAAGTCATTGTTATAGCTAAAACACAATAAAAACAAAGTACAATGAATCACAACTAGGCAATGCAGTAAGCTAGCACACATATACATTTAACCCTAAACTCTAGATGTACAAGTAGATGTGCTGTATACCATGTGCTATTACCCTTGGACTTTCCCTGTTGAACTCAAAGTCATACAACTCAGCTCATGAAGATTTATGAAGTTAAGCAAGCACATGTGCTCAGGGAGATTCTTAGCTGTAGTGCTTTGATACAAGTTTTGGCAGCATAGCCAACGCCTTGAGGTAGAGGGAAGAGAGGGAGCGGGAGAAAGAGAGCGCAAAAGCAAGAGAAACGCAGCACATCATTTTACAGGCACAGAACCAGCGGGTGTAAGCATCACAAATCCTCTTGGTATGAAATTCTATAACTGTCGCTAGCATAGGAGAGATGAGAGATGGTGGTGCGGATGATAGAGAGGCAGAGAAAATGACAGTGTTAGAAGCTTCGGGTTTCCTTATGGCCAGTAATAAATGTCACTGATCGTTTCTGGGCTGGTAAGACTGGTATGTATATGTGTGACAGACAAAAAACACTTTCAACAAGAGGTCCTCACAGGTCCAAAGTCTGTTGAGTATCAACAGGACAGATATGTCAGCCATCATTCTTCGTTGTCAGAAAACGATCATCTATGTGAAGCACACTGGGCTCCAGCACAGAAATGATCTTAATCATGTTATGAAAAACGATCACCGAATCCAGCTGCAGTGGTTTTTGTTCCTGGATAAATGTGGAATTGAATAAATGACTAGCACTTATACTCTTACCTTTGCCAAAATAAGCTTTTGAAAATTTACATAGTTCTTAAAGAGTTTATTAAATCATCACCCAATGTAAGGTTTATATCAATATTGGTAATTAACTAAATCATCTGTGGAGTTTGCATGTTCTCCCTGTGTTTGCGTGGGGTTTTTTCAGGCACACATGCTTCCTCCCACATTTCAAAGGCATGCAGTTAGTAGGGATAGGTTAATTGGTAACTCTAAATTACCCATAGGTTTGAATGTGGGTGCCAATGGTTGCTTTCTCTATGTGTTAGCCCTGCGACAGACTGGCAACCTGTCCAGGGCATACCCTGCCTCTCGCCCTAAGAAACTAGGATAGGCTCCAGGTACCCCACAACCCTGACAAGGATAAGCGGAAGAGAATGGATGGAGTCTGTTATGTCTGTAATGTTTAATCCAACAGTAGGTGCGAGCTCTTTAATCAAAATGACATTTTTATCCATGAATTTTTAGTTTTAAACAAGGTTTTGATAGATTTTGTTAAATATTTGTGCCTTACTGTTTTCATGACAGGCGGCCTAATAAATTTGTTATGTTCTATACTTTATAAAGAAAAGTTCTTTTTGGAACACTGAAGACAGAGGATGCAGCAAGCGAGAGCCTAAAGCTGGAGCTGATGAGAAAATGTGGTTTTTTTTCTATCACTTCGGTGATGGGTTTAAGTGAAGGGGGGGCGGCTTGGATTGCATTCACAGTGGTAATAAATGCTGCATCCCAGGAGATGTGTAATGTGGCTGAAGTTGTTTAAAAAAAGAGGTTTGATATGTTATAAGGACAAAAAAGAGAGGGAAAAAAAACAAGTGAAGGACAGGCAAAAGCTGAGCTATCAGGCAAAGAGGACTGCAGCAATTACTGGAGAAATAGCCCAATTATGTGGAATCCCTCTGAGGAATGAGGTGACAGTGATGCGATTTCTATCCAGCAAGAACTTTCACAGGGCAGTAATTCTCAGTGTTCAAAAATCTTAGGCTATTTTACTACAGAAAACTTTAACAGCTAGTGAAATCACTTAAAATATAAGTAGACTAAATAAGAACTACATTTACTTTCTGTCCACTGAAAGTAAATGTAAATACTTTTGTTGATATGAATGTGTGGGGATGATCAAAATGTAGAATTTAATTGTTTTCTTCAAACAGCTTCTGATTGAAATCAGAATTTATTCATTATAAATTCACTATCAGGAATTGTCAATAAGGAATGCTAGAATAATAAACCATTTATGTTTGAGAAAAGTGTCTGCTGATAGGTTTCTTATTTTTAGTTTTATTTAGTAAAATTTAAAGTGATGAAATCCTTTCAAAATGACATCCAACGAGAACTAAATGTGAAAGTAAAATATATTGTATGTGCATGAAGTCTTCTGGTAATAGAATGTCTATTGTGCTATGTTGTCTATGTCTACCATCTTGCAGCACTAAATCACATACACATAACTGTAACCAATCACATTATTCAAATGGTGAATGAAATATCAAGAAATGTTGAAGTTTTGGCCTGGATTTCTGGATATGTTTCTTACACTACTGTGAAAAAGTCTTAAACCACCCCTCAGTTCTGTTGTTAAGAAAGTGGGAAATAGTTGCAGCAATTCATTGAAATGTGCAACCATAAATGGTGGAGCTTGAATGGCAATATTTGGTATGACCACCTTTATTCTCGAACACAGCCTGAACTCTCCTAGGCCAGTTTTCTCATGATTCCTCATGATCAGCACAACATTCACAATCATTTTCTGACTTCCACCACTTCGGTTTGTGTGCCTCTGTTTGCAGCTTTGTCTCAAACTCCGACAAAATTCTACAACATCCCAGCTTCGCCAGCAACAGATCTCAGCACTCGCTCTAAGTCTTAGCTTGTCACCCAGGTTTTGGTCTCCTGACATTTTGTAAATCCTGTCTGAAATGCCTCGCAAACAAACTGTGGGCACTGTCTGAATCCTGGAAATGCATCACAATACAGAAGGAATGCAGGAAATATAAAACAATGAAAGAAAATAGAGGAAGTCTGCCAGACTTCAGATACAAATAGGTAAAGATTGAATTGACATGTCTAAGCCTGAAACAACAAAGTATGAGACAGACAGATTCTCTTTCTTTTCTTCTGTCTGAACACACACACAGAGGCAGTGCAGACCCCGGGGAGCGCTGATAGCCGAATTATAGGGACGAGCTCTGTGTGTATGTGTGTTTGTCTGTGGAGGGAAAAGAGGGAGTGACAGAAAGAGAAATGAGATAGGGATGGAGAAAGAACAGTCAAGTAAGAATCAAGTCAATACACAGCACACACAGTAGAAAGCAGCCACACACACACACACACACACACACACCTAAAACCTCCTCAAGGCTCTCATCTCTCCCTACTGTCACCTCGGCAGTAGTTCTTGCGGCCCTTGAAATCCCACGATCACACATACACACACCCACAGTATATAGCTTCATATTACTGGGTGTGCCACTCTACTGTGTAAAGCTGTTAAGCAGCAGCTGCTCCGCTAGATGTTTGGTCCCCTTGGAGCTGAAATATTGATCAGTTCTCAGGCAAGGCAGAGCAGCCTGTGCCCCCACCGTCCCCATGTATAATTGAAGTGTATATCTTTTAGTGTGGAATGCCAGTCGGGAGAAGGAATTAAGCACAGAGGTAAGCTGAAGGACTGTCTATGCTGCCATGGCAGCTTCTTTATCCATCAATCATATAGCTTTTCAGACAGAGGGTTTTCATTAGCCTTCTACTTTGACTTGAGAAGGTGCCATACCCTATAAAAAGCAAACAAAGAAGGGAAGACAGGACATAGCAAGACCCACATATGTGTTGTACAGCTAGTCATTATCTGAGCTCTCTTTTGAGTCATTCTAGGGAAGCAAACATTCTTAAAAGGAATTCATTTCAATATATAGCAGATGTAGTTATATTTCCAGCAACAAAGAGAAAGAACCAAGAATGCAACTCAACTCATCAACACTTTGACTTAATATAGTCGCTCTTAAGCACATCCTTAACAAAAAAAAAAAAAAACCAACCCAAAAAAGCAGAATTGGCTTTAAAAATCAATTCAAAGTGATACTATTTTCCCCAAACATTCCTGTGCACTGTAGATAGCGCATAGTAGAGCTATTTTAAGCTACTCTCTTGCCACAAGGGGTCACCACAGGAGGTAGCTCCGGACATCCTTCTTCAAGCAACCCAACATGGGATACATGTCTCCAGCTGGAATGGAACCAGCAACCTTTCACTTGCCAAGTGAATGTGTTAACCATTGTAAGCATCTACTGATATTCTTTTTTTTAAATATCAAAAGACAGAAATTAGAAACACTGAACTCCTAGAACAGCCAGCTTCTTGTCTTTGAAAAATGGCAGTATCTGTCCTAAAGAAATTATTAAAGAAGTTAAAAACACAATAACACAGTAATAAAGCTGTTTATAATATAAACTGATTGAAGTGCCTTTAATGGTGCAGTCAAAAGGTGATGTATAAATGTCTTGCAACCAACTTCTCAGTTTAATACCTATGTGTAGTCGACTGAATATTCAAAACCACTGAAGCAATAGCAAAATATCTATCAAGGAAAAAGGTTTTCATTACTTCTTTAGGCCATCTACATGCCAGCAGCAGACCTCTAAACTTAATAAAACCTCTCTGGTTAGGGCAGTTGCATAAAAATACAAGATGATGAGCTCATGGGCTTTAAGTGAATGCCAAGCATAGAAAATAAAGGTGATAATTGCACCATTAAAGCAGACACCACCCACACATTTACTTTCTCATTTATTAATTGAAAAGGTTCATTAAATAAAGTAAAAAAAAACAAAACAAAAAAAAACAAAACAAACAACAACAAAAAACCAAGTAGTGTGTCCACATCCATCCATCCATCCATTCGCTTCCGCTTATCCTTTTCAGGGGCGCTGGGGGCGCTGGAGCCTATCCCAGCTGTCATAGGGCGAAAGGCAGGGTACACCCTGGACAGGTCGCCAGTCTGTCGCAGGGCTAACACATAGGGACAGACAACCATTCACACTCGCATTCACTCGCACATTCACACCTAGTGACAATTTAGATTAATCAATTAACCTATCCCCAGCTTTTCAGCTATGTGCCTTTAGCATAAGAGCAATGGCATTGTCCGTCTGAACTTCAGGTTAGACTATTTGGCCCACACAGAAAAATATCAAGGGTGGCTTTAGTGATCCCATTGAAAACCACTATGAGATTCACATTTTTGGTTTTAAGTGGAAAATACTTAATAGGTATCAAACACCTCAACATAAAATTCTATAAAGACACTCAAATGCCCCTCAAGATAATTTGCCAATGCTTTAGTGATCCTCTTAACTTATGAACCTCCTTCAACAGCACTAGCGGTTAAAGTATTTTGCAACCTCCCAATTTAATTATTGGTGCCACAATTTAATTCAGGATCAAAACAATTTGGGTTTGAAAAAAAAAGAAAGAAAAAACAATAACAAGGAAAGCATTTAGGTTCCTACTATACGGTGCTAAACTTCTATCATTTGCCCACTGAGCTGCGAATGAAACATAACTGACTGCTAATTGTCATAACAGAGTATGCTGCATGTTTATTTCAGTGATTTTTCAAGGTTATTTTGCAAGTTATTTATTAAATATATGAATTTTAAAGTCTTCTTCCAGTGTGAGTTTTTTCCCAGCAATGCATTTTACTGCCCATTAGTAAGAGTAAATTACACTCTGCTGTCTTGTAATTAACATGTCTGCTTCAGCTTCCTGTCTGCAATACCAATACTGGAAAAAGCCATGGCTGTGTATAGATGGATATTTTTTCTTTGGCCCAGCAGAGCTTGTTTTGGTTTAATAAAATCTAAAACTAGTGCAAGTTATGGTCTATTTTTAGATATACACCAGATGCATCTTAGGAGCCATAATTGTGCTATTTCTAAAAAATGCTTTATTCTAAACAGAAGACAGTAGTAGTCAATAGTATGTTGCCACAACTCATTATAGAGTGATCTAGTGAGAAGTTTTACCAATCTGTGGACATTTGTAGGGGCAGAAATAGTGGCATGTTTGATTCTGTTTGGTTTATGGGCTTACTTTTCATTGCATATATTGGTGTTTATTTTTACTTTAAGTGTTATTGCTGCAAAAATGAATTTAGCAATTCATTATTTGTTCTGTTTTTGTTTTGCAAATTTACATTAAATGAATTTGTAGCCAGATTCATGTATGAATTGAGTGGACAAAAACCAATCAATACCAATTTGCCATCAAGACAGGCCTAAAATTAAAATGCTCACTCTGCATTTATGAGGCAAGTGCTTTCTCAATTAAGTGCTGGCAATTTAAGGGCATCTCCACACAGTAGGGACAAAACACCATGAAATTAAACGTGAAAAGCATAAAATCTGTAAAAAAGATTCATGCTGTGAGTTAAAAATTGTATCTGCTGTTTGTTAACACCAGATACAATTTTATTATGCTATATAATATCATATTTTTATGGCCCTTTATACTGAAATGGTATATATTAAGCACACAGTAGTCCAACCTTTCTTACAGAAATTACATTTGGAAGTGGATGTCCTGAGTAATTGTCCACCTTTCTCAAATCTACCATTTTTGTCTAAAGTTCTAAAACTCACGAACACTCTAAAAAAACCAAAAAAAACCCTCTCTCAGTTAACGCTAGAAAATATTCCTCTGTATCACGAGTTATGACATCTGAAGTTCTGCAAGGATCAATCTTGGGGTCTGTTTCTTTTTTCTTGTTCCTCCCACCAGTTTTTTTTTTTTTTTAATTTACCAACATAAAATCTTGTAATATCATTTATCTGTTTTTACCTTTAAATATTGAAAATCACTGTTCCATAATGCAGCTCAATGAGTACATTTTGGATATTAAAAAATAGATGGCTTACAGTTTCATACAGTTAACTAAGTTCAAAACAGAGGACATATTGTTTGTTCCTCCACTATTAACTGAGAGCTTGATGAATAACTTGGGCACTTTTAACTCTTTTTTTTTTTTTATTAAAACAGCTATGTCCATATTCTCCCTCAAAATCATTAAGGACTGCTTACCAAGCACTCTTGAGTGCTGCTGAAATTCATTTTAAAGAGGACTGCAGCAATCACATGGGAGGAGTTGGTACTCCTCCCATGTGACCTCCAACCTTCAGATCTAAACTAAATATATACCTTTTTTGTCAACCTTTTAGAAAATGCTAATCTTTGGAACTGTGGCTGAAGCACAAGTTATTGTTGTTGTTGTGTTACTTTATGTAATAGTGTGTACCATGAATTTTTAGGAACCCTTTTATTTTTTACTGTACTTCAATTTCAAATTCACTATATAAATAAAATGTACTTACTTACTTATAGACTTATCAACTGATGATTATATTAGCGCTAAAATACTGCTCCAGAGCTGTCATCCTCTCATCAGTATATGGACACCACTGAGTCATTTAAGTCTTTTAACTTTAGGCATTTTCAGACTGCCTACTGTGTAATTAATGTTTTCTCCCAGTCACTCTAACTTTGTTTACAATCTGTGGACTATAGTTAGAGCAAAGAGGGTAAAACATGTGGGCTAACTTTAACAAAGTAAATGAAAAACACAGTAAATGCAATAGTTGCTGTGGCATAGATATAGCCTCCTTTTAGAAAGGCTTCTATTTACAGAATTATGGATGAATATCAATTCAATATAAAAGCCAGTACAGATACTAGCATCAATTATACCTATCACCGTGTGACGGTTTGGGGTTTTTCTTTTTTAGTCAGTCAGGGTATATTTTTTTAATGGAATTGCATTTGAAAAATATACACTCACTGGCCTCTTTATCAGGTAAACCCGTTCAACTGCAACAAACAATTATCTAATCGGCGAATCACATGGCAGCAACTCTGTGCTTTTAGGCATGCAGAAATGGTCGAAATGGCTTTCTGAAGTTCAAACCAAGCATCAGAATGGAGAAGAGAGAGACTTAAAGGGATTACGTGACCAGCAGCTCTCTTGTTGATGTGATTTTCACCTGGAGGTTAGGAAATAATCACTTGTTACAACCAAGGCTTGCAGAAGAGCTTCTCTAAACACACTGAACCTTGAAACAGAGAGTCTAGAGCAGCAGAAGACCACACCAGGTGCAACTACTGTCAGCTAACACACCATGTCACAAAGCTTAAATCATTTAAAACCGGCTACTTTAACATTACAGTGAGTTCGCTGGTAGTCAAATGGCCTCCACAGTCATCAGCTCCCAATCCAACAGAGCACCACTGGGATGTGGTGGAACAGGTCACGTCAATATGGATCAATATCACAAATAAATATTTCCAGCACCTAGTTAAGTCCATGACACTAAGAATTTGGACAGTTATGAAGGCAAAAGGAGGTACAACCCAGCACTATCAAGGTGTACCTAATTAAGTGGCAGCTAAGTGCATATATTTCTTGCTATATGAATAAAATATACATAAACTGGTATGGTTACCAACATACAGGCCATGCAATCCATCATCAGAGAAAAAGTCTGGTAAACTGAAATGAATCAGTGGAATAATACCATTACAGATGTTTCCTTGTATTCAACCCAAAACAGCTAAAATTACCAGGGATGAACATAATTTATGTTAAGCTCTTCTCTTCTCACGGAGTGACATGAAAAGTGGACATGAGAGTTAGATCATGTCACATTTTTCCGAAAAGACGTATGTGACAGCTCGATGTCCACGGTTGAGTGGCTGGGAATCATGTGTGGAGTCATACGTGGCAGACTGCAAAACACTGTGCATGGCACACAACAAATACACCAGACTTCAAAGAGAAGTTTTTTCCCCCCCTCATCTGAGCAAGCCTTGCTGGAGTATGTCTCTGCTTTAAGAAAGCAAGGAAAAGTAGAAAGGGTTGAGGCTTTAACTGTGGCTTTGTTACAGCTCTGACAGCTTAAATTTGGCAATCTATTGTATGTTTTAGAAACTTACACTTTGCAGATGAGTGTGTCTGCTGCCTTGTACTCATTACTCAGAGCTCAAGTTTGAACCATGAGGGATTCTTCACTTTGAAAGTAGTTTGTTCTTAAGAGAAAAATGTTTCAAGAAACAAAAGTGGCGGAATTGCACATCTGATGTTTAAATATTTTCCCATCGGTGAAGCACTGTCTGCTTTTTACTTCTTTGAAGTCATGTAATGCGTGTGTGATGATGCGTATGCTGGTATAAAGGGTACTGTTTTTAGTAACATTGTGAGAAATAAACATGTGTGTGTACACACGCGTGTGTGTATGTTACTCTTAGTTTATAGCATGCAATGCCAAATAGCATTTGCAGACCTAGAGAAACAGAGGTTGCACGGACACGAACAAAGCTTGGCCTTTTCTCTCAAGCCCATCTGTCGGCCTGATAATGTTGCACATATGAGAAGAAACCACTGGCTCCCCGTGAAGGCAGGGAGTTCAAATGGAGTGATCACAGTGAGAGACAATGCAGAAAGATGCACATTTCTCTCTCTACCATTCTCTCGACTCCTCCATCTGTGCATCTGTAGCACAACATTGCCCTCTACTGATCACAGCGCTCCCTTTGCCTCAATGTGTTCAAGGGAGAGTTAAAATATCCCTATACCTCACAAACAATCTGAGTCATGATTTGAGAAAACCAACAATCGGGGAAGTAAGTGTAAGTTTGATAATTTAGGACATACTGAGTTGTACAACAACAAAAAGATTACAAAAAAAAAAATTATAATTCTCAAAAGGGACATATTTGACACACAAGTCAAACACATCACAAAACAAGGTTCATTTTGATTCAGAAGGTCTGAAACTACGACTGGACTTCACAGTAGTTTCTGTTTTGCATGCATAAATCTTTTTCAGACCCACTGAAGGCTTGGCATGGCAATTAAAATGGCACTACTTTCAAAATAAAAGCCTAATAAGTCTGACCTAACAATTAAAAACAACCCACGAAGGAACTGGCACAGTTGACAAGATGTCATTCCTCTATCGGGAAAGAAAGAGATGCAAAGAGAGGGGGAAAAGAATTAGTAAGCGCTCTCTTTTTAATCACCGTGCATCTTAGCTTTTCACCAGATATTAAAACCAATCCATCATGGCTGACTGGGGAGAGGGGGGTGCCTTGCAATTTTCCCTGTGCTCCCGTAACATAGGAGAGAACCCCCCCGACGTTATTTGGATATCAAACAGCAATTTGCCACTCATAAACACCAGCATGAATGCAAGTGCATTGGGCCAAATCCAATAAAAAAAAAAAAAAAAGCTAGCGGAGCTCTTGCGGCATGACACAGAGAGGGCCAGGCCCACTTTATCATCATGATAGGATATGATGTGGTTTATATTATTACCCTGGATGGATAATTGGATTTGGATGCTTATTGGGACACCAAGCGGAGTTTTTTTTTTTGTACAGGCTATGACTATTACGGCGGATCAAAGTAAGGCCATTCACTGTGAGATATTGTTCGATCAAAAGAACATCACACAGAGGAAAGGGGAGAAAACAGATGGTGACAAAACTGGAAATCATGAATGTGCCATAGCTGTGACTCATTGGTGTCTCTGCACAAAGACTTATGCAACACTCTGCATTTACCAGCCAGCCACAGTTCACAATACTCCTTCCATTAAAAGGGTTTCTCAAAACACCATGTACAACACTCTAAACTCATGAGGCACCTCCAAATTTGGAAGCTACCGAGGAGCTTGCATTGCTCTGATGCAATCATAAAAACAGTGGGTCGCTGGCCTCCGACCAGGAGGCAGAGACCTTCAGATGTTTGATTGAGAGAGAGAACACACACATCCAGCTGTTCTCCAGAAATCTGCTCAAACATAGCAAAATGCCCAGTAAATTATCGTAAATATGATGCAGGGAGACAACATTTTCAAGGAATGCGACTACACAGGGGCACCTTATGTAGTTCACAACTTAAGGGCTTTTCAAAAGAAAGCTTCTGGCAGGTAAATGCAGTCACTCGTCAGACAAGAAGATAATACAGCCCCACCATCAGCAGGGTGACTATTCTGCATCAGAGTGGTTTTAGTTACTGCACAAACTGAAGGTGGCATCCCCAAGATTCTCTTATAGAAGATGTCTTATATGCAAAACTAAAAACCTGACTTTTCTGTAATTTAGAGGGAGGTACATGATTCCTGTTTCCAAAATTTAGCAGTTTAGCAGCTGCCAGAGATCTCTGGATTTAGATGGCACTTTCTTGTAACGACATTAGGGCTCTGTAGGGGTCATACCATCTGCTGAATGGCTCTGGCAGTACTTTGGGGTCATGTGCCAACTCATCTGTCTCATTTGTGAGACACCTCACCAATAGCAGCTTTGGATTTAATAAAAAAAAAAGTGGTTAAAACAGTTGCAAAATACTGTGTATCCCATAATTTATCTGCAGTTAGTTGTTTGCTTTTAGCACAAATAAAAAGATTACCTCAAAAATTCTATGTCTAATCTTTTGAGACTTACACGTTGACTCTGCCGTCAGTCCTTTTGAAGGACCTTCTTAGAACAAACTCACTGCTTGCCAGGACCAGAAGCTCACCATTTTGGGGTACAATGCAAACTTGCATAAATTAAAATGAAAATGCAACATGCAATGTGGAACTTCAATATGGCATCCAGTCACAATCACCACATGTAGCAGTCTTTGCAAACTAAAATAATGTATTCATGTAATACATAAAAGACACATTACAGCCACTTCAGTTGTAAATCATTTAACATCCAGTGTTAAAGTAGCTGTTAAGATGAGATGGCTGACTGGCGGACTAATCTACAAGCAAATCTAACAGCACGTCGTGATTTAACAAGACCTCTCTTTTTAAATCTCAGTAATGGCTGAAATATAAAAGCTTGAACTTTTTCACCGCATGCACACTTACATTAAAAAAGTGATTTAAGCAGGTGGGTGGGTAGATGTGTGGATTGACGGCACAGTTACATTTGAAATAAAATACTGTTTTTAAATCGAGGGGATTTATCAGATTCAGCTCTGATCTTACTTCTGGTTTGAAAGTAGAAAGGAGGCTTGACATTACAAGGAAAATTCCAATGCTGCCAGCATTGATATAAAGTGAACCTTTAGTAAACTGCATGGTAGGGGCATTAGATGTTAATGCATCAGTGGGAGCTTCTTTGGCAAACTATCCTCACACCTAACCAATAAAGCTCTGGTGATGCACAAAAAGCTACTTGTTGCCATCATGAGTTTACTCACAGTACAGGAAAGTCGCTGGTGGGTTCCTGGCTGAAAAGAAGATCTTTCCATTTGAATATATGGATTCTTTCATTGATCCACATACGAAAATTTGTCCCTGTCTTAAGTATTTGGAGCAGCGTGCAGACACTATGAAGCGCCTAGGGGACTAACTCCAGACATCATCCACTCAATCAAGATTTGACCTGGTATATTTCTCTTGTAGGAAACCCACCCAATGGATGAAGATCATCCAAGTTGCGGTGCACTTCAATATCAGTGCGGTATATTTTATCTTTTGTATCTCAAGTCTTTGGCTGTCACAACATTCCCTTCGGTATTTTCAATAAGAAATTGAAAATTTCATCATCAAAGCAGATCTTTCACAGAGTACACCAAGCAGCTTGGCATCAAAAATACTTTTTTGTTCCCCATTTTTGTTCCCCTTGATTACAGAGAAGAAAAGACTCAAAGACTCTGAACAGACTGAAACCATGTTTGGAAAAAAGAAAATGAATCGTAAAGACTAAAGTGCAACAAATCTGACCTTTGACTGAAACTGCATACAACTACAATCCCAAGTCAATAAACATAAAAATATTAATACATGTGCTAAATCACACCAAGCATTACATAAGTACTTGTAGCTGTCCCAAAGGGCAATCTTAGTTATGTTGCACCCCTCTGCAACTCTGTTTTCTGGATTGACTGATTTTAACTTCGCCAATCAGAATAAGCCCTCACATGAGCCTGGTTATCAGCTCACTAAGTTAACCCAGGGTTTCCCATGCAGGAGACCAACTGGCTAACCAATTACAAGCATGGATAAGTGTACTGGTAGCAGATCAGCTGATTGTTAAACACACAATGTAGACAGAAAGCAACACATCTGCTACAGAAAAAGCAGCAGAGTGTGTGTGTCTGACAGCGAGAGAGAGAGAGAGAGAGAGAGAGAGAGAGAGAGAGGGAAAGCACTATACAACAGTTTAATACTAAAAGTCCTATATAAACACGTGAGCGCTTTAAGTGCTTTGCAGTCAATAAGACTGGACAAGATCTATTATAGTAATAAAGTCTACCATATTTGAAGCCTGGGAAGAGAGCTGGCAAAAATACTGATTGTATAATTTAACAGATTTATCCGTATCACAGCTCTATCATTAGGCCACAGGAGAATCTGATGGAATATAATTGAGTATTTAATTCAATTAATTTTTAAAAGACAGGTTTTAGCTTTTATTCTTTCAGCTGCAGTCTCAGTGGTGTTTAAGAGTTTGAGACAAACTAAAGAATAAAAATAAAAAAACAGATTTCTAATGTAGGACATTTGAAACAAAAACCACAAATACAAAGGCGCTCTGAATAAACGTGAGACTGAATAAATGTGAAAGTCTAGAATTGGAAGTTACTGGGGGAATTCTTACTGGGGGAAAATTCCTAGATATGAGATTTTATTTAAAAAAAAAAAACTTTATCCCATCCTACTATGTGGGTACAGTGGGCAAAGGCTCGTCCAACAATGGTGTCGCTATTTTCCAGAGAATTGAAGGGTCAGGGGGCAAACTCAGGGTTAATTAAGAAGTTATCTGGATAAGACAAAATCCTGCTTTGTACTACAAGCCTCTGGTATCTTCTGAGACTCAATATCTCACTAGCACAACACAGTAGGATAACACTAAACGCCCACTGTATCTTTTTCTTTTTTGAGTAAACAAAAAAAGAGTGTTTTGGTTGGGAAGCCGGCTTCCAGGGTGCTGTACTGTAATTCAGTCCAGGCAGAAATGCTACCATGGCCAAAGACTCCTCACAAGTTACTTGGCCCATTTTATAGTTCACTGGGTCTTTTGCAGGTTTTGTGTATCAATTGCAAACAACCTCATGCTGATTTCTTAGCAGGACTGCTGATCTTGTTGATTGCACAAGTTAAATCCATGATGACAGTTATAGCAAGGTAGCAGACATGTTTGTTCTTGTTCACTTGTGTGCATGGGCAGATAACTAATGAGTTGCAACTGCGAGCACATTAAATGAGGTACCCTGCTATGTGCACTATTAGATGTTAAGTTTTCTGTAGCTAGTACACAGTCTTGAGTGAAAAGAGTTGATTGATTTTTCAATCACATCTGTTCAGAGAGAGTGTGAAGCAGAGAAGGCTGAGCCAAAGTAGCACAACAAACCAAAGTCTCCACAATGTTACACTGGCAGCTTTTTTTTTTATGATTGGTTGTCACACAATCATAGAAAGCAAATCACAGCATCTCCAAGGGCAATGGCTTACTCAAAACCCCCCAGCTGGTGCTTAGCAGAACTGCTGAACAGTTACAAATGGACATCTTTCTTTTTTGCCCTGCCGCTGTCGGTCTCATGTGGTCACTCACACTTATTTCAGCCTGTTTGGACTTCACCTAATGGCCCAGAAAGGGCAAAGCTCTCATGTCATTCGTTTCTAGATGAAACTAGCTCAAACACATTTGCTGGCGGCTGAAAATTCCCTCACTTTGCACAGAGGTCATTCTGTCTGAACCTGACACTAAGAGTAATACAAAGTATTGAGAAACATGATGATGTTGCACTACTACTTTTGGCACCATAACACGTGAATTTCAGCAGGCAAACTTCAGTCTCACTGATATGGGGGAGATGCGATCACATACTTCTGAGATATGAATCTGTCTGATCCTCCTATTGGTTTTGGCACTGCTGTTACAGGATGAGCTGTACAGTTTGTCTAGTTCATTAAGCTGAACAACTACACACTGTATATTACTCCACACAACTTTAACCTGGGCACACTATCCAAAGTGAACAAAATCAAAACGGGCTAGTGGGGGGTATTTTTGAAATAAAAATTACAAAATTGAAAAACTCTCATTTTTCAATTTGTATAATGTTGTTTTTTGGGTTTTTTGGAGGAGGGGCGGGGGGGGGGGGGGGACTAAGCTATTTATTACACTTCACCACATTATATACAATTACCACTGTCAGACAAGTAAAGACTAGTTAATGAACGAGTAAAAGGTCTTTCTAGCAATACTGGACATAATATGTGATTTTTCTATCAATGTAATGAATGACGTGCTTTTTCAGTTATTAGAGTTTCCAGGACTAACTGATCACTGCCATAAAGTGGCACACATCTGTAATACAATCATGATATTTTCTATGAAACTTTGTCTCAAAGTTCTCTCTAATACTAAGTTTTTACCTCACAAGGAAATTAGCTCTTCTTCAACTTGCAGGATGAGAAAAAAAAGAATCGAAATCATCAAATGCAACTGGAATCACTTATTGGCAATCACTTCAGTTTGTAATTTGCTGTGCTTTAGCTGACAGGATCCTCAAGAGCATAGCAGAACTTAGGGAAATCAATGCCACTAATTTAAAGACGGCTAATTGGTAAAGCTTTTGAGTTGCTTTTAATTAAATAAAGGCTGCCCTAAATGAATGGAATTTATGGATGAATACACATTGATTTTACTACATAATCATCGACTCGCTGTTTGCCAAAATAACATGAGAGGGGTTTTTAAAAGAGCCTATATATATGCAACAGCTGTGTGCTGTTTGAAGTAAACTTGTTTCAGTGGGATGCCTGTTAGAGAAGAGTTACCTCATTGAAAGTGATCTTGTTGTTTTTTATTGTCTGAGGGGAGCTCTTCCATGTTTTCCCAAAAAAGTGCTGATGATTTCTGTCAAACAGCGTTGCCCGTAGTTGGTAAGTCACACTTTGTTCTCCCACTGCCTTCTCCTATGAGCAAAAAGGAAGCATATGCATCTTAGAAAAGTCACTGTTAACAAGTGAAGAGTTAAACTTAAATCCTCCTTTATGACTATTATCCAACTTCATGAAAAACACCCCAGAATGAGGTTCTCAATATCTGAATGCTCAATTTTGCATCCCTGTAACTGATAATGCCAGCAAGTAGTGAATGTCAGATTCACTTTGGTACTGTTTGATGCTCTACATATAGACCGAATTTACTAATAATCCCATGACATTGATTGTGTGTTTGATTAAAAAAAATGTATGGTTGCCTTCAAATATAACATTTTTCAAAGGTTCGCGATTTTTCTTCAGACGCAGTGTCACAGAGATGGATACTGAATAGGCCTTATCGTGACTTTTATTTTGACAGTCAATACAAAGTCAAGCTCACAGATTAAAATACATTGAATTTAGGTTTCCTAAACCTCTAGTGAATTGCTATAGCAGAGTTTTTTCTATGTTTTTAATTAGCACTGAAAGCTAACTGTAAACAGTCACCTGGGATGGGAGGTGAGTTGCAGTGACACGGTTGAGGGTGAGCTGGAAGCCGTGGGACTGGGTGAAGCGGCTTTCCACAGCCAGCCTTACGGTTTGGCTGTGCGGGGGAACCATCCGGTTCCTCTCAAACACTTGCTTCCAGTCGTCCGCCATGCTGGGTATGTCTTCTGTTTTTACCATGTCCTTTAGTTAAAATAAACATTAGCCTGACATTGAACAAAAAAAACTCAGAAATGTTGAACGCAACCAATGTTTTACTCTGAATTTAGTCTTCTCCATCCGTTCAGATGTTTAAGCCGTGGCCGCCATATTGAAATCAGATTCTATCATTTAGAACAAAGGGGGGGATATGTAATAAATTATTTCATCAGGAGCGTTCACGAGGGAGAAACATTATTTGAAAATATACTTAATATACGAACTGTATTTTCTAATGCAAGTCTACATTTTATTCCTGAAATTTAAAATATACAGAAAAATTCGCATTGGCCGCCTATAATCGTTCATACCTTTCAGTTGGTATTTCCCGTCGTGCTGCGTCAGTTGCTATGGTAATACTCATCTTTCCATTTAGATCTTGTATGAACGTCAGCATCTCCAATTTAAAGTTAGTTTATTGCCACACTCGCAATATAAATGTTATTTTCTTTTTAAATATAAACATGTAATAATTATCTTTAATATATTAGTAGAGTATAATTTGTAGGAGGAGCTGTGGCTGTAGTCTTAAGCTGCTATGGCGAACACATGAGCAGCTAATTCAAGGGGGTGCTTAGACTCAGTTCCCCCAGAAGGACACATGCTGCCCATTCTCACAAAACACTACTGTCTAAAACCAATAGACAGAAAAACAAATTATGCACTGAAAAGAAAAGAGAATGTCAGAATAATCTATGTATTATGATCTGGCAAAAATAGCTCTCCACTTTCAGAGATATATAGCAGAGAAAATCCTAACCAAGTACTGGCCCAGTGTTTGAAAGAGGAAGACAAAAACAGAACTGTGAGAATCCAATGAAAATTTCAAAAGGGATTAAGACAGATGTGTGACTTGTTATCAAGTGTTGCATAACCTATATAAACTGCAACGCTAATAAAGCCATTTGAATTGCATTATTATTGTAATCATTAATATTAACAACGTGTACTAGATATCCAGTGTGTCTACAACACGCGGAATGTTTTCCCCATGAAGATATTGTAATGTAAATAAATATAAGTTACTTTCACCACCAATCACGCCACAATAGCAAAGAAAGTAAGGAAAAGCACCAGTAGGGGGCAATCACACACTTCCGCTGCTGCTCCGAGCCTCAAGAGGACAAGAGGAGGAAGAAGAAGGAAGCGGTAGGTACAAACCGAAAACAAAACAGCGAAATGTTCGGGAAAATTAAACCTGTGAAAATTAGGAGTTACAGTGAAAACAGGAAATACGGAATTGCCGCAAAAGATGTGAAGGAACTACTGAAGAAGGCCTGCAATTTGCTACTGGTGAGTCTTGTGGGAATTAGTTAGTTTTTAACAACTTATACGGCTGTTCCGCTTTTTTTATCTGAGAGGATGTGACATAAACGTCATCGCTGCTAGTAAACAAAAGAAATTAGGCTTTTATTTTTCCTAATTAGTAGTAACTCGATACGTGATTGGTTTGGTCCAAGATCATCTCCACTGTGAAGAAGATACGACATAAAATAATTTTCGCATCATTTTTAGAGAACTCGGTAAACAGGATGTAAGTGAAAAAGCAACAGTTATGTCACGTTCAGGTCAAAGTGACATGTAGCCTCTACGTTCATATTTCAAGATGCTTTTTTTTTATTCCGTTTATATTAAATTCTGTTTATGATGGGCTGGGAGCAGAATTCGTTCATTATTAAGTATGGCCTCGGGCACATTTTGTATAAACTCGCTGAAACAAAGAGAAAATGATCTGTTGGTGGAAATCTGTACTGCAGGGATTTGGTTTAATTGGAGTTTACATCGGATAAATAAATCCATTTAATCTGAGCAGACTCTCACAGATGGCTCTCTTATAAAATATGTCAAGTTTACAGATTAGTTATCTGGTCTAAAAAGCTTCTACTTGTAGTCCACACAACACATTTGTCATTGGTGTTTTTACCTGTTATGTTCTCCACGAGTCCAGGTGCCACTCTCTGGTGCACGTGTTTGCTTGTATGAGGACGGGACAATAGTGACAGAGGAGTTCTTCCCAACTTTGGCGGATAACACTGAATTGGTTCTTATATCTAAAGGGCAGACCTGGAGTGGAGGTAGGAGGATCAACACCAGACAAGTTTCTACTGTAAACCTGTGTTTTTATTCTCCCAGTCAGCTAAACTGCTGGATGATTGTGATGTTGCCTAATATTTATCTGATTTTTAGTTGTGTGTGACATCAGTCAGCTACTCAACACAGACCGGCATGCCGACAGCCTCATTGAAGCAGCGAAGGGGCTCCTCTCTGATGAGAAGTCTTCAAAGAGGCGTAAAATCCTGACAGACCTGCTACAGAACCTGGAGGATAGGTCGGAGCTGGAGAGCAGAGAGGAGGACGAAGACTGGTTCCAAGGTAGCAGCCTTCATCCTCTTGGAGAAGCACTCTTTGTTTTGTTTTAGAGTTCCTCAGACTTTTCCTGTCGTGGATTTTAAAGCAAACAATCAAGATGTGATTGGAGTGCAGACTTTCAGCTTTAATTCAAGGGATTTAACAGGCTTGCTGAGCCTTGACCTATGAGGGTCATGAAGGGTGGAGGCTGCCCCGCCCTACTGCTCTCTGCTGGACTTTGCTACTTCATCACATGTATTGTAAATAATAATATAAATTATAATAATTAATAAATAAATAGATTTAAATAAATAAATAAAAAACTAACTTTTGAGCCTCTGAAAATGGGACTAGAAATCCCAAACAGTTAATGCAACACTTTGATCAAACCCCTTGAAATAAAGCTGAAAATTTGCACTTTAATCATATTTTGATTGATTTTAAAATCCATTATGGTGCTGTACATAGGCCATAGGTGTCAAACTCTGGCCCGCAGCCTAATTACATTTGGCGAAGCCATACCAAATTACTATTAGAGCTGGCCTACTGGTATTATACAGCTAATATATATATTGTTTAGTATTAAGCTTTGCTTGTTCCATATTCAGTTTTTCAGCAAAACGTGTTTGAGTCCATAAGAAAAGATTCATTCTTATATCTGGAGGAATAAATATATTTCAATAAATATTAACGTTAGCCCGCGACTTTGTTCCAGTTTTGAATTTTGGCCCACTGTGTATTTGAGTTTGACACCCCTGACATAGGCAGTATTACAAATATTGTGTCAATGTAAAGAAATCCCTTTAAAGAAAAGCACTATAAGACATGTGCTACTGTTACTAGAAAACTGGGAAACCATGAATAGATTAAGTCAGTCATGTGTCTTTTTCCAGTATAAAAGCATTGCGAAGACTCAACACCATTATATTTGAAAAAATGTTTGAGCAGTGTGACTACGTCTGTATAATTGATCACTTTTTCACAGATGTTTCTCTTGATGTGAGTCTAAATGAATCTGTTGAGCATCTTGTTATTTGTGTTTCTCTTCAGGTGTTGATTCTCGATTTAAAACAAAGTCTGCCTACATGAAGTACAACTGTGAAAGCAGGATACGCGGCTACTTGAAAGAGGTAAACTTGGGAGCCAGGGAACACTCTGTACCTGAGGTCTCTACAGGATTGCTCCACAGTCAGCTGTTCTAACAGTTTGTGTTTTTTGTTGTTTTTGTCAGCTGGATGATGCCACCAAATCCATACAGAAAGCAAAAGTGAGGGCAGAGTTTTTGAAAACCTCCCAGAGCCTCGCAGAAATGCTGAAAACAGCCAAGTATAATGGCTGCTACTTTGACAGGACTGAAAAGCAACCAGATCGCCTTTGTACTCAGGAGGGATGGTTCACCTGCCAGGTACTACAAGAATACAAGCTGTGAGGTATTAAGAGGTCTAACAGAGTTGAATGGGCATGAGAAACAAATGCAGGCAACATGAGTTTTACACTGTCACAGACAGGCTTTTGAGCTCTGAGGGAAAGACTCTTGAATCTGTACAGAGTAGCTGGGATCTGCTCCAAATGACTTGTCCGAGGTTAGTTGTATGCGAACAGAAGAGTCGGAGACAAAAGTGCACTGTGGTGTGAGAATCAGAGCAAAGATAAAAAGTAGTGTTTAACTCGGCTTAACAGTCATTACATTTAAAATGTCTCAAAAATATTAAGTCCAGATGTGCTTCAGACTAAGTTCCTCTTCCTCTAAATTGCGTCCTCAGGGATCATTTGATGAGAAAGTGTGCAAATCTCTTCACTCTATCAACCCCTATGGAAGCCGCGAGGGCAGGATTGTCTTCAGCACTTGGAATTTGGACCACAGGTTCACGCCACCTTTAGTTTATTTACAAGACTTTTGAGTTTGTTTTTTTTGCTTTACATCCTTTCATGCAATTCTTCAATTTGTTTCCAGGATTGAAAAGAAGAGGACAGTTATTCCCGCTCTGCTGGAAGCTCTGCAGAATCACAGGAGCACTGACATCAACCTGAACTACTTCTACCAACTCCTGTTCACGAGGGAAAACCTGAAGCTGGTCCACATCGTCTGCCACAAAAAAGGAGCTCACAACCTGCAGTGTGACACCAAGAAGATCTATAATAATGCCACCAAGGATCTAAAAGCAAAACAGAAGCCCAAAGTAAAGAAACGGCGCATGACTTGAAGTGCTGTGACAAATGAGTGGACTGTGATTTGTTTGATGAACTTGGCAAATAATTAACTCTGAAAAGAACCCATCACATCAACTGGAAAGGTAAATTTGCCTTTGCAATCTCCTCTACGTAGTCGTGACATCAGCTTCTGAGCTCCAAACCCACCATGCTGAGCTTTAATTTCATATTGGAAATGATCGACCACACTTAAGAAACCATGAAATTCATTTATTTGTTCACTGTATTGGCACTGTGATGTAAAGTACACAAATTAAGTACAAAGATGATAACGAATCATGCATTTACTGAGAATGCTGCATAGAATGTGAAAAGCAAATTGACATAAATAAGGCAGTAAATATATAAAATATTTGGACGGTTTAGAACAGTCATGTAAAAAATACAGGCGACAACATCTAGTGCAATTACTGTTAACCTCTTGGTTAGATTACATTTTCACTCAGGTTTAAATTATCCAGTCTTTCAGACTGCAGTCTTGTATGAGGAACCTTTGTTTTTGTTTTTTTAAACAACACTCTTACAAATTTTAGAAGAACCCTCTCAGGGAAAATTAATTCATTACATTGATTATGTATTGATACAGATGTTATATATTTCAAAGCTGCCAGAAACGTGAGCACACACACACACGAGTTGAGGATGAAGAGACACTTGGTGAATGACTTTTATGCAGAAAACTGTTGAAGATGTTCAGCTTAAGCAATGAATTTGTGCTATTAAAGCTCTCAGTACAGATGTTCATGCTCCATCCCTCCTCATTACAGACGTGTAATCTAAACTTAGACTGAAATTGTCACTCTGTTGCTCTTGTCAGGATGTAACATTGGCAATTAATCAGTTTTCATTTGTATGGGAAAACAAAAACTTAAATCCAGCATTTTCTTTAGTATCTCAGAGGCTAATCTGAAGCTGCACTCAGGATTTCAATTTTCTACACAAAGTGCTATAAACACTGGTGATGGTTACACCAGATATAGCTACACCAGGTGTTATGTGAGCATACATTCAGCAATAATTTCACAAACATTACTGCATTTACTCACATTGGCCATTTTCATTTTACTATTGCAGTTATGACTTTTTAAAAATCTAATTATTGATTGAATGCAATGTTTGAGCAGGTAGTTTTCTAAGTGCTGAGAGGTTTAATGTCTTTTCACGAGCAGAACTTTCTCAGTTATAAGAGCGGCAACGCTTCACTAAGTGCCCACCCCGTTGTCTCGCTGCACACCGCTGAAATCCACCTCGTCTTCATCGCTGTCCTCTCTAGCGTAGTAATGTCGCCTCCTGTTCTTCCTTTGGGTGCGGCTAGAAGACGAGGATGATCTTTCAGGAAAATCCTGTGGGATGAATCCGTATTTAGAATTCATTTAATGCAACATTATTTTCACCAATTGTGCTGAAGATATAACTGCAGGAATGATGGGCCTAGAGATGTGGTGGGAGTGGGGGGGATAAAATCTATGTGTATGGATAAAATTAAAGTTATCAGTGAGTAACAAATCTAACTAGGGGTTGTTACTGCTCTCATATTACTCCAGCCCTGCTTATAAGAGGGTGAAATGTCAGTTTATTTAATGTTAACTGTGAGTGAGACCAGAAAAAGAGAAGGAAAAAAAAAAAAATCAGCAATCACATTTATTTGAGAAAGAATCCAAACCTCAAGGCGAACTTATAATGTATACGTTAGGGACTCCTGGCACAGTGAGGCTTTTATGTAACAACTCGTGGTCTTCTACTCTGCACATTATTGCCCATCTTTTGTGTTTTATTAGCAGGAAGAACCTTTTGGTACATCCAATAATGCACCAATTTCAAGGTCCAAATGTATAACAAGTCTAACATATCTTTCAACTCCCATGTCTATTGCAAAACACCCTAGAAGTGCAGCTTTAAATGAATAGATATGGATGATGATTCTTCTGAACTGATCATCAGTAAGCAGACGTTTTCTTTACCAAACAAAAAAAAAAACAAACAACCCTGTTTCCCCCAGGAATTAAAACAAACGTGCCTCACCTGTACAGCATCCAAGTTTCCAAAGAACTGCTCCACAGGAAGGATCTGATTACTGTCATCATCTGGGAACATAATTCTGCTCGTTTCTTCATAATCCATATGCTCAGGCTCATATTTGTCCCAGATGCTATTCATTACGCAGCTGTCTGAATCCTGTCCCACCATCAGCGTGTTCTCTTTACCTTCCTGTCCTTCATGCTCTGGTGATGCTGAGCACCTCCTCCTGCCAGAAGACTGGTGGCATTCACAGCTGATGCAGGAGTCTCTCTCCAGAGGACCAGCTGCTTTAGTGTTCCCAACTGCTGAGCTGCTCTCAGATGACGAGTTCGCCATTGGACTTTTCACGCATCTCCTTGCAGCAGATGTCTATGATACAAAAGTTAAGGAACAAAGTTAGGATGATGTTGGGGTAACCACAGCGGGACTCCACTGCAGTAATCAGATCCAGTTAATTTGGAGCAACTCACAGCTGTCCGGTGTAGGGGTTACAGCTGTAGGGGTGTAGATAACTATAACTCCTGCCTTTCTTTTTGACTCATCACACATCTGCAGCATTATGTACACAGACAAAACAAACCTTTCTGGAGTTTCTGGTCTCAGAGCTGCTCTTCCTCTTTCTTGGCTTCAAATGATCAACTTCACCAGGCATCTGCAAAGTATCATGATGTTTGTTTATATTAAGTACTTTATTAATGCAATGACATCGTGGGAAAAAAAACAAACTATGGTTTTAGTCAGCTGAGAGGAAGCCGTCATAATGCCAGCGTTTGCTCCTGCTAAGCAGAACATTAGCAAATGTTTTCACTCCACTCAGTAAAAGAAACTAAATTTATCGGACAGCTGTTTAACGGGGACAGTTTTAGAATTTTCGCTTGCATACAGATTTGTCATTTTCCATTTTAAACACTGTCTTAACAAAAAAAAAATTAAATAGTGGACAACGTCAATGGATACCTATAAAGCTGGCTCTGCAGTCCCGCTGAGCTGCTTAAACCCTCCAACAGAACCCCTCTATCCTCCGCCGGTTCAACTCCTGCTAATTTACTGGCAAATTAAAGTCACGTTACTCGTCAACTATGACCCAGTTCTTCCAGTACATCCCTAATCCCCTCCAGCGTTGCTTTTTCACATGTAGACGTGCCCGAGCTACGCCGAATGTAAGTCCATAAAAGGCAGCTGATAGTTGAACTGCTAAGACAACAACACCTGCTCAGCACAGCAGCTAGCTTTCGCCTAGAAAAATCAAAGCAATATCGTCGGAAAATAACCCACCCACCCCCAGTCAAAAATGCCCCGGGTATCATAATGTGAACCATGCTAGTTATGTTGCTAGAACAATGACTCCAGCCGTCTGTATCGGTACAATAACACCAACACGAAGGTCACGACGAAGCTAGGCGTCACTAAACACAACAAAAACGCCTAATTTCGACATCTCTGCAACAAGCTAATGCGGCCAGCTACGAGCTAACAGTAGGAGAGAAAAAAATAACTAGTTTGACCTGCCTGCCGGTTTTCTCATTTAATTAAACATGTACTTACCTTATGTATCATTTGCCGGCGTGGATATTTAGGTTTTTCAGCTACGATATTGAAAGTTTACACCACCTTGGGGTTTTCTGGCTTTCCAATCGGCTGGCTTCAACTAGCGACTAAACAACGGCGATAATTTTACGACGTAAGCGCTCCCCGCCGCCTACCCGGTGTATTTCCTGCTGGTGAGGTTCACTCAGAGGTCTGCAGTTTCAATATCAGGACGTCCTCTACGCCACACTACACCGCCATCGACGCCACCCCGTACTAAAGAGCATTAGAGAAAATAGAGAAAAAAATAAGTATATCTTAAAATGCACGTGTTATTTTATATATAATATTAGATTTATATTACAAAATATATATGTAATTAAAAGTAGTTTAGTTCGAGGGGGTTGTAAATGCTTTTTACTAGATCTATTTTTCTATGTATGTTATTTTCGTTTAGGTTTTTTTCCCCCCACTATTTTAATATTTTATTTTTTTACAAACTTGGCTTTCTCCACTTTTACGCCATCTCAGTGATTCTGCGGGAGTTGTTTCCACCCATCTCGTGACTTGTGCTAATGAAAGGGGTTCTCGTGACACGCTGGTGCACAGTAAGCTCGTATTTCTCCGTGTTATTTTGAGAGATTGGACAATCATACATTCGCCCTATGACAGCTGGGATAGGCTCCAGCGCCCCCCGCGACCCTGAAAAGGATAAGCGGAAGCGAATGGATGGATGGATGGATGGATGGATGGACAATCATACGTAAAATGCCAGTTCACGCCATGTTTCAAAGTTTGGCTTTTGTTTAGCAGTGACGTATGAAGGAGGAGATTCCGGAAGTCGAATGCAGTTCCAGTCGATGTCCACAAGATGGCGCAATAAGGTTTTTAAAGAAGCGTCTAATTCTTTTAGTCAGCCAACAGATCACACTGGCTTCGGTTTTAACAGCTATCTAATAATTTAGAACATACAGTTGACTCTGTCCGGTAACAAAACAATAAATAAACATAATTTAGAAATCATTTCATGTTCTGTCATTCATCGAACAGTTCCAGTCAGGAGGCTATTGATTGCCTCCCTCTCCTCCAGAGCAACCTACAACAACACGCGGCAACAGATGGTGGGGCCCCACGGATCTCGGCGTCACGAACTCAGTGTGGGATTGTTGTACGTTAGGAGGCAGAAAACACCGAGACAGCTCGAGGAGGGCTGTAGTCCAGTGTTTCTCACCTAGCACTGGAATTAAAATTGGAATGTCAAACTTCTTTAGAAAATCATCATCGCTGTTCCTTTATAAACGCTGTGGTGTTTGTTTTATTCCTCACACGTAGATGGTTGTTGAATTATTTCTGAATCATTTCGTTGTATTTTAGTTCTGTTTTCTAGCACTTGTAATCATGAAAATTAACGCGGATTAAAGGAGCTACTGATATTTAATATTAAGAATAAGATGAGGTTGTGGATCGAAAAACCTGGTGAACAGTGTGTGTGTGTGTTAGACAGAGAGAGAGAGAGAGAGAGAGAGAGAGAGAGAGAGA
>NW_024582421.1:248826-269481 GCF_018398535.1 Haplochromis burtoni
GATTAAAGGAGCTACTGATATTTAATATTAAGAAGACGATGAGGTTGTGGATGGGAGAGCCTGGTAGAGAGTGTGTGTGAGAGAGAGAGAGAGAGAGAGAGAGAGAGAGAGAGAGAGAGAGAGAGAAATGGGATATCTGCCGGTCCCAGATCAGTTTAGTTCATTAAGGGGAGGAGATATTTGGGGGGTGGGGTGAGATAGTGGTATCCTCCATCAGGTCTCCAGATAGTCGGTGTGGAGCCAAACCCTGAGAAGAAGCTTCGGGACGAACTAGACAGGAAAAGGGACGAATGTGTGACTTCACTCTGCGCTGTCATGGTCAAGAAGTGGCCAAGGAGACACTTGACTGAGCGCTCTTACCCCGTGTCTTCCTGAGGTGCGCACAGTTGTGAAACATTATGAAGGCATCTGAGGGTCCCAGCGTGTCACGGTGACAGCAATGGATCACTTTTTTCGTAGAAAGCGGATCCCCGCTTTTCTGAAACCCCTGTTGAGTCTGTCTCTGATCTTTGCGTCTTTTCTCATGATCCAAAAGCTGAAACTGTCGGAGAAAGACGCAGTGGGGGTTAAACATGTGAGGGATCCGGCCTGGTGCGGCTCTGAGTGTTTTTCATTCAAGAAGACAGTTGTGACCAGTTCGGGGACCTCAGATTCTCCCGTGCCCGTCAAGGATTTGGAGATACAGCGGGTCCCGAATGTAACTCGGCCTTCTTGGGACGCGCAGGTTCTCAACTGTAGCGCGGACGCATCGGTGAGGACCCAGGACTGGTTCCGGCGCTTGGACCAGAGATTTCACCAGTTTGTTCTTCACAGACACTGCAGGTATTTCCCCTTGCTCATCAATCACCCGGAGAAGTGCGCCGATAGAAACGTTCACCTCCTTGTGGTGGTCAAGTCCGTTATCGAGCAGCACGACCGGAGGGAGGCCGTGCGTAAAACCTGGGGGAAGGAGCAAACCGTGAATGGGAAGAAAATTAAAACTTTGTTTTTACTCGGAAGCCCAAACACTGGCAAAGACGCCAAGAACCTACAGAAACTGATCGAGTATGAGGACCAAATCTTTGGGGACATCCTGCAGTGGGACTTCATGGACACTTTCTTCAACCTGACTCTGAAAGAGGTAAATTTTCTCAAGTGGTTCTATATCTACTGCCCCAAAGTGCAGTTTATATTTAAGGGGGACGATGATGTGTTTGTGAACACGCACAACCTCCTGGAGCTCATCGACTTCAAAGTGGAGCAGCGCAAAGCGGCCAACTTATTTATGGGGGACACCATCTCCAAGGCGATCCCCATCCGAAACCGACAGAGCAAATATTACATCCCCAAGGAGTTGTACGACAAGCCGTATCCACCCTACGTGGGAGGTGGGGGGTTTCTGATGTCCGCCTATTTAGCCCGAAGGCTCTTCGTGGCCTCGGAGGGCGTGGAGTTGTACCCCATTGACGATGTGTTTTTGGGGATGTGCCTGCAGAGGCTCCACTTATCCCCAGAGATGCATCCGGGCTTCAGGACATTCGGCATTACCAGACGCAGGGCGAGCACAATGAACACAGAGCCCTGCTTTTATAAAAACCTAATCGTGGTCCACAAACTGAGCGCGCAGGAGCTGCTCAGGATGTGGAGTGTGGTGCACAGCCAAGACCTGATCTGCGCACAAAAAACTTCGATATGATTGACAGAAAGTATAAAGTAAATGCATTCACTAAATCTGAGCTCACGGAAAGTCTTCTTTGGCCGATCATACTTGATGATCTTTACGCAATCTGCGGAGTCACGTTAATTTTTCCTTTACCGTTAGGCATGGGTCTGACATGGAAGATGAACTGAATTTAATGCTGTGTGTCACATTAAAACGGTTGATTTGTTTTCAGCTGACTCGGCAGGTTGGCGCTCTCCTCTCCACTTCTTTATGGGTTGATTTTCCGTTTTGTAAAAACCACTAGAGCACAGCTTTTGCATTGTGAAAGCATCCGTGTTTCTGTGCCATTCCAGACTGTATTGCCTTAATCTGAATTTAAAAACGTATTTAGAGACGTAGATGTAATAAACCCACGGGTGTTCGTGCAGGTGCGAAAAAGACTGACTTGTTACATCTAAGTGTTTCCCTTAAGCTTTCTTTTCCGACTTCAGGATTTCATTGCAACGTTCGAGTGCAACATGCGACTACATGATTTACAGCATAGAACACACAGCTGCATTCATATTTGAATGATTATTTTATTGAATAGAAATTGTAAATTGTAAAAATCTAATTATGGGTATTTTAAAGATAATATATTGGTTCTGTTTTACCTTGTTTTGTAAGATTTACAGAGGCAGCCTTGAAACCAAAGAAACCACATGTGTAACACTGTAAATTCATGTGTGTTAGTGTCAATAAAACCAGAGCTCTCTTGTAAACACTGAATAACGTTGCAAAACTTGATTGATATGTGTTTTATATTGCTCAACAATAATCCTGGAAGTTGGACACTGCCCATTTTTTTAATACACAGGGGGCTCCTAAACAGAGCCGTGTATTACATGTAACTTTTATGGGGAATTTTGATTACATGGAAGCACATGTGCAATAATCCCTGAATAATGATTTATTTAACAAATACATCTGCAGAAAAAAAGAAGTCAAAATGCTGTTGACTACAAATGCATGAACACAACTTTTACATCTACTTTTGCTGCAGCTCTCAGTACAGAAGCATACTAAAGCAAGTTGTTTTCCCCACTAATAAAACATACGCTCACATTAACGTTATTACCGTTTCCAGATACATCACAATCACTTTGTCGTCATCATAACACTGTGCAGCACAACAGGAGCACAACTGAAGAGATAATTATAAACCAGGCTTAATGTTATATGTAGGATTTAACTTTTTAGCTTGTGATTCTATCAGTTTGAAGCCAGTGATGTGACTCTGAACACTGGAGGGAAAACCATGTGGTGTACATAAAGTATGTAGCATATTCATGCCCACTTCTTTCCTCATTCTAGCAGTACTGTTTCACTCAGAGACCTACTTTGTCTCATTTTACTTCTACTTCATACTATCAGTAGGCATTGTGGAGGGAAGTAAGCCACTGCAGTGTGCTAGAAATTCAGCAGTAAAACATCATCCTTTGGCAAAGTGCTATTTCTATATAGAATTATTATAAAAGGAAAGCAAATATGTAAACAGTTGGCTAAGTGTGAAGTCGACAGCAAAGCTTCCCTCAAAGCAAAGAACATCTTCTGCTTGTAACTAAACTGTGATCTCGTTCCACCTCCTGTTACTGGGTGTGCAAGAAGGTATGAGTCATCGGCTTCTGAAGGGATGTAGCAATTAGACATATTTTTACTGAAACTGCGACGGTTACCCATAGAAGTTTCTCAACCTATTCATCTGGTGTAGTCCGATTCTACACAAGAAACTGTTGATTTTAGTTCCATGGGACAGCTAGCTAAGGTGCATGGATCAGAGGATGAAATCTTAAAAGGTCCAAACTTGCACTAGCACATTTACATAGATGAAGGCAATAAGCCATGTTAGACAAGCAGTGAAGTTCTACATACTCCAAGAGGTTTGGCCTCTTCAAACTCTACAATTTGAAGGTTAGGATAAAATAAATGTTTACATGCTACACTTGTTTGTTTGTTTTTTAGGTGTGAGAAAATCGTTGCGATAGCACGTTTATAAGCGAGAGCTTGTACTGCAGTTTAAGGATGTATAAATTATAAATTGCAGATAACCACTCAGAAACTAATCATAAAACCTCACTACACTGGTTGCATTATGAGGGGTCAACTTCTAAAACACAAGCCTAAAGTTCTATCACCCTGTACACTGCTGCTTTACCTTTACACAAACTCTGTTTAAAATCCATCTTGTGAGTCACACAAAGTCACAGTTGGGAAGTGCGGTCCAACAGTGAGGGACTACCCGTTAAAGCTGTACAATTCCTCTAAATGGCAGTGAAAAAAGAGCCTCAAAACCAACAAATCCTATAAGGGGATTTCAGCAAACAGCACTCTGTGTGTCTATGTTTACTTGACAGGTGTGTGAGAGGATAGAGGCTTGACGTGTAGTGAAAAGCATTTTCTGTTCTGTGTGAACTTTGTCGCACATAACAGGATTAGAATTTACGTCATCGTCTCAACAATGGGTAAAACACCGTGTTGTAATTCTGTGATCTTATAAGACTTTAAATATATTAATGGCTTCAATCATAAAGTAATAATGGCTTTAAATATATTGCATATGTCAGTGAATACATCTGAAACGTCTCAAAAGTGCCCGAATGTGGAAATAATGGAGTGGGTGGGGTCGTCTGGTACTGTTGGCTTTCTCCTGTTGAAGTGTGAGGGGACGTCTCTGGGCTTCTTCAGACCAGCTTTAACGCTTCCCTGGTGGATACCCTCTGGCTAAAGGAGCCAGTGATGGGATTCGGCTGCCCCTGCCCATGGGCCTGGCTCTGGCTCCATATGACCTGACCTGCTTTAGCTTGGTTCCACCGAAAGCTCTGCCTGGAAACACCAAAACACATATGCACAAACAAAATAGTACTTTACAGTAAATTGATAGAGGAATATTAAAGCAGGGAGCCTTTATATTCTTGCATGCACTTTGTCATTAACCTCCCAAGACCTGGCCTAAAAATGACTTCGATATTTTGATTTTAGTTCCCAGATAATTTAAATTTCGTGGCTGAAAGGAAGGTGCTGTGGCAAATTTTTTTCTTCTTTTGTCTTCTATCTTCTAATGAATATAAACTCTTTCCCCCCATAAAGACAACATCTGACCACCTCCTCTCTACCCTTAGCGACCGGTTTTGACACATCAGTATTTACACATAAATATGTATGTGTAAAAAAAGAAGATAATCTTCTTACAAACTGTTGTTTGATTTTGAAACAGGAAAAAAGTGGGGAAACAACTGAAAAGACTAACATTTGAATAAAACCTGAAAGCAAGTAAATACTTTCTATGCTGCCTTATGGTAAACTTTGGTAATATTGATGTATAAAGAACAACACTGGCTGATGATGAAATACAGTCAGCTGGCATGGTGACACTGCCAGTATTAACCTGCAGGGCTGGACTGGGACAGAAAATTGGGCATTTTGACTACAGACCAGCCCACCAGGTATTAAAGCCATAAAGCCTTTGAATGAAAACAAACGCTGTTGTGACAGTGATGTACACTGTCTTTTTGGTATATGTATGATTTCTATACATTTTAAGATAGATAAAAACTTTGTTCGCAAGATTCAGATGATTATTTAATAAAAGCTAGATATTTTAAATGAGAATAAGAAAGAAAAGTATTTCTTTGTGCCCTCCTTTCCCTGTTAATGCCCTATCTGGCCCCCCTGGCAAAACTTTCCTAGACCCGCCCCTGCACAGTTACCAGCTGTCAGCTGCTTAGAAAAGGATCCTGGTGTTATTTATCTCTCAGAAACAGTTCATAACTTCCCTTCAACTCATTCATGTCACCTAAAAGGTAAACCTGTTTCTCCATCACCTGTTCAGCTCTGATGATTCAGTAAGGACATCTCCTGGTTTCATCTTCATGTTTCCCTCTCACCAGATAACCAAACCGACATCATGACCAGCAGCTTTACAGCTGTGGCTCCAGCAAACATCAGCTGATACTAGAAATTAATATTAAATAAATTCTAACAACAGCTGATCAAGCTTAAACGTGCTGCTGTTGTTTAGCCGACATCCGCTGGTTTCCTCTTTCTGGCGCAAAGTGGGCGATAAACAAACAAGAGAGAAAAGCCGATCAGCTGATCATTGATCAGTTTCATGATTGAAGTAGAAGGAGAGGGAGGGGGAGAGAATGAGAGAAGAAGTTATTTTTACACATCGGCCAGCATCTGGCCAATCCACCACCTGTCATTGTTCATGCCGTTACAAAAAAAAAAAAAAAAAGTCATCAGCCCACCGGCAAATGCCCGGTATGCCCGATGGCCAGTCCAGCTATGTTAACCTGTTAATCTTTCGCCGAAAAATTGTTTTCTGCGGTGCCGTCTTTCGTGCTTGGCTCTCCTACCTTTGCTAACATGATGCTCATAGTGCAGAAGCCGATGCTGCATTCACTTACACTCGGATATCTGAGCTTCACTGTGAAAACATAATCATACATTTGATATTTCATTGAATTTTATTGTTTTAGCTTCGGGTGGCCAGGGGTGGGGTCGGCCGGCCCCCCCCCCCCCCCCCCCAGCCACCCCGTTGGACACGCCACTGTCAGGAGACTTAACAAAGAAACCTGTAATACTAGAAAGGCCAGTATAAACAAAAAGGTTTTGCGATGTCAGCATAACATGGTGATGTCATTCTGATTAAATCAAACGCTTATTGTTTGTGCTATAAACCAGTGATGCACCTATACGCCACTTTTCCAAATGTGAGCTGGAAAGAATTTCAAAGACCGCCAGTGAGAATGAAAACATGAAGATCAACTGCAAAAACAGTCGACTTATGAAGCAACATTTTTCAGAGCAGGTCCCTGTTTCATACGTTTCAAGTTATTCTCACGATGGTCATTTGGTGGTAGTAGCATGCCAAAAGATTAATAAAATGTAGGTGTACACTGTCAACAAAAAAAGCTCCACAGGACAGCTTCAAATGATCCATGGCCCTAAAGTGTACAGTGAACTAAAGGTTCTCTGGCATCAAATAATGTAAACAGTAATACGGGCTGTTTTAGCATCGCCACACAATCAGGTATGATACAAAAAAACAAAACAATCAATCACACATCCAAAAAGGAGGGTTCTAGCATACATCAATCTAAATGATACACTAAAGCCCATTACACTAGACTCCAAATTAATCTCTCACTATAATTTACATACAGCCTTTTATCAACTAGGGGACAAAACCACAGTGGAAAACTGCTGAACGTGGGTGCTTTCTGTACCTGTCACAGTAAGCGTTGGGAAAGTGGCTAAAAAAGAAGAAAAAAAAACGGGATGTGTATGAATGCTTTACCTTGTGCTGGCTGGGTTCTTTGGGATGCCGCAGTCCTGCGTGAGTTTTGTTTACAGCCCTCCCTGCCCATGAGGTGAGCCTTCCAGGCCTGGAACAGGGACAAAGTAGCTCAGTGAGTTTGCTCCTCTCCCAGGCACTTTCACGACTGCGACAACCATGGGGTTACTGTAGGCCCAGTCAAGGCCTGAATGGCTGCCCTCCCTACCTACTTACACTGCAGCCTTTCATTGGGCTTACAGCCTCTCCTCCAGCAAAGAGAGTGCAACTTTCTGTGAGTTTTTTCTCCCTTATGTGAGGGCGTGAAGTGAGAAACTGCATGCAGTGAGTCAAACTTTTAATGAGAGCACAAACGCATCGCAGGAAAGGCTCAATAATACTTTGCATGTGTCACCATAAAGTTAGAAAAAATGATGTGTATAATCTATATCTTGTGTTTTGTTTAGGCTGCAAGTGATTTTTAAGGTTTAAGAAGTTTAATCAATAATTATTCTTGTGATTCTTTGTCTTTTTTGAATCGTTCTTAACCCATATTTTGTCATAAAAACAGGACTAAATGGATATTATTAAATACACCTGACAAGCAAGCTGTACTTATGTCATTAATATTATTACAGTTAAAAATATTTAGTGAAAACTCTGAAACCTCTTTCCTCGTTCTAGTAATTCCGTTTCATTTAGAGACCTTCTTTGTCTCTTTTTACTTTGACTTCAGATTGTCAGTATGTACTGAGGAGGGAAGTTAGTCACTGTAGTGTGCAGTAAAGCATCATTCTTTGGCAATGTGCCTTTCTACATAGAATATTAATGAAAGGAAAGGATATTTGTAAACAAAGGGCGATCGAGTCAAACTGTTGCATTTATCCATATATAAAAAGGACCATTACTACATTATGTTTACAACTTTGCTTTAGTTACATTTCCTTTTTTTTTCCTTGGAAAAAATTAAACATCTGCTCTACAGATTCTGCCAAGGGAAATTAAGTAATATATGACATCCACAAACTTTCCCAACAGTCACACCTTTAGGTCTTTATGCCCTGGTCTATTAAGTGTCTCAACAATGTTGCTGCTAACTGAGGCAGGCGGGGCGAGCACACTTGCAGGAAGACTGTGTCTTTGAAACATGAGTTGCATGATTCATTAGGCCCCACAAAGACACAAACCAGAACGAAAGATGAATGAAACGGAGAACCAAGCGTTGCGTTTCCTTGTGAGACAGAGAATCTTGTTCGCTCCGTATCCACTTTCACCTTCCCAGACATACCAAAGAGAAGCATGGATGGCTGTGCGACTCCAAAAGCACTGAAATACGAGCACTGCTTGTTAAAGATGACACAAAACTATTATCCCTGTGTTTATATTACATTCAACAACTTCTATTCAAATGTGTATTCAACGTTTATTTATATTTCCCATTTGACGCAGTGACTGTCAAATCTTGAATAGAAACAAACGGGATGAAACTTTACCTACATAATACCGAGCTGTGAACTGCGTCAGCAGCCAAACTGCTGCTGTTTCAAATAAAATGTGGTCTATTTTGCAATTGTAGGAAGATGAGATGTGTTCATTGTCTACAGTGGGGCAAAAAAGTATTTAGTCAGCCACCGATTGTGCAAGTTCCCCCACCTAAAATGTTGACAGAGGTCAGTAATTTGCACCAGAGGTACACTTCAACTGTGAGAGACAGAATGTGAAAAAAAAATCCATGAATCCACATGGTAGGATTTGTAAAGAATTTATTCGTAAATCCAGGGTGGAAAATAAGTATTTGGTCAATAACAAAAATACAACTCAATACTTTGTAACATAACCTTTGTTGGCAATAACAGAGGTCAAACGTTTACTATAGGTCTTTACCAGGTTTGCACACACAGTAGCTGGTATTTTGGCCCATTCCTCCATGCAGATCTTCTCGAGAGCAGTGATGTTTTGGGGCTGTCGCCGAGCAACACGGACTTTCAACTCCCGCCACAGATTTTCTATGGGGTTGAGGTCTGGAGACTGGCTAGGCCACTCCAGGACTTTCAAATGCTTCTTACGGAGCCACTCCTTTGTTGCCCGGGCGGTGTGTTTTGGATCATTGTCATGTTGGAAGACCCAGCCTCGTTTCATCTTCAAAGTTCTCACTGATGGAAGGAGGTTTTGGCTCAAAATCTCACGATACATGGCCCCATTCATTCTGTCCTTAACACGGATCAGTCGTCCTGTCCCCTTGGCAGAAAAACAGCCCCATAGCATGATGTTTCCACCCCCATGCTTCACAGTAGGTATGGTGTTCTTGGGATGCAACTCAGTATTCTTCTCCTCCAAACACGACGAGTTGAGTTTATACCAAAAAGTTCTACTTTGGTTTCATCTGACCACATGACATTCTCCCAATCCTCTGCTGTATCATCCATGTGCTCTCTGGCAAACTTCAGACGGGCCTGGACATGCACTGGCTTCAGCAGCGGAACACGTCTGGCACTGCGGGATTTGATTCCCTGCCGTTGTAGTGTGTTACTGATGGTGACCTTTGTTACTTTGGTCCCAGCTCTCTGCAGGTCATTCACCAGGTCCCCCCGTGTGGTTCTGGGATCTTTGCTCACCGTTCTCATGATCATTTTGACCCCACGGGATGAGATCTTGCGTGGAGCCCCAGATCGAGGGAGATTATCAGTGGTCTTGTATGTCTTCCATTTTCTGATGATTGCTCCCACAGTTGATTTTTTCACACCAAGCTGCTTGCCTATTGTAGATTCACTCTTCCCAGTCTGGTGCAGGTCTACAATACTTTTCCTGGTGTCCTTCGAAAGCTCTTTGGTCTTGGCCATGGCGGAGTTTGGAGTCTGACTGTTTGAGGCTGTGGACAGGTGTCTTTTATACAGATGATGAGTTCAAACAGGTGCCATTCATACAGGTAACGAGTGGGGGACAGAAAAGCTTCTTACAGAAGACGTTACAGGTCTGTGAGAGCCAGAGATTTTCCTTGTTTGAGGTGACCAAATACTTATTTTCCACCCTAATTTACGAATAAATTCTTTACAAATCCTACCATGTGAATTCATGGATTTTTTTTCACATTCTGTCTCTCACAGTTGAAGTGTACCTCTGGTGCAAATTACTGACCTCTGTCATCATTTTAGGTGGGGGAACTTGCACAATTGGTGGCTGACTAAATACTTTTTTGCCCCACTGTATGTGTGAATGTGTTTCTAATCCACGCTGTAGGTATTATTAATCTCTGGTTCTCGTCCACAGGGCATCTTTGTTTTGTATCCCTCCTCTCGCCCTTCCCTAAGCCTGGTTCTGCCGGAGGTTACTTCCTGGGCAAAGGGAGTTTTTTTCTTCCCACTGTTGCCAAGTACTTGCTCAAAGGAAGTCATCTGAGTGTTGGGGTTTCTCTGTATTATTGTTTACCTTACAATATAACTTGCAGCTTTGAAGTGACTGCTGTTGTGATTTGGTCGTATACAAATAAAATTAATTAAACTGAATAATCTGTATCCGGTTAAGTTTTATCTATGAGCAGCTAATCAGAATCTTTTGTCTTTTGTTCTTCTGAGACTAGCAGGAATGTGAGGAATGTGATTGTACTTACTTCATCTTCTCAGTGAAACAGCCCATTAAGAACAAAGGCTTTGCTTTCTTTGAAGTCCTTAAAGGTCAACATTAGCTGTGCTTTACTTCAACACCTGTTTGCTGCTAAAGCCTCGTTTGTGAAAGGCTTCTCTGTTTTATTATATGTGAAGCATTTCTACTTCTGCTTCTGACAAAGAAGATTTCTGTATATGCCAATAAATCAATGGTGAAACTTGTTGCCATTATTTCATAATTAACTAACTGACTTGTGCAAGTACACAGTCTCACCTCCTCTCCGGGCGTGAAGTTGTTGTGACACAGAGGACAGTGGTTGGAGCCTTTACCCAAAACGGGGGCTGAAACACAAAGATGACACCTTCAAGTCAGCTCTTACAGAATTACAGAAAAGTTCCCATGAATGAATTTACAGTACTGAAAGAAATCTGCTTCAAACAAAACACAGCTTTGAGCACTGGGTCTATTTTGGGAAACGTATGCTTACGCACAAGTGAAAGTTTCGTTTATCTGCCTAACCAACAGGAACTACTGTAAACAAAAGGCTTGCCGTGTCAATTACTCATGGAACATTTGAAGAAGTAGTGTAAGCCTTGCAGTGTTTTATTGCAGAATATTGAAGATGCTGGCTTTGTGAACATGTGTAAATGCGATGGAGCAACGGTACCCAACTATGAAAAGAGAGGTTACAAACTCTCAGACGGAACGGTTCAATAATTTGAGTCAAACGCAATCAAAGAAATGTACAACCACAGGGTGCTAAACCCAAAGTCAGTGAAAGAAACCCAGAGAAAATCGAGTTAAAACCAGGAGGAAAAGTACACGAGGGGAAGCAGGTTTATCTATAGGGGAATAATTAATCACTATTTCAGGAAGTATGCCTTCTGAAACTAATAAAATGCTGAAATCTGACAGAGGACATTTTTGCAGTAAAATAAGGAAGAGAAAATCCCAACACAGACATGGATTAAGAGAAACGTAACTAAAGGATAACTAAATAGCTAAGTTACTGTAAAACTGCAAAAAACAAAAACAAAAACAAAAAACAAGGAAGCTGTGGAGCTGGCTGCTTTGCAAACCTGATGTTTGCAGGCCTACGAGAGACCGATCATTCACTCCAAATGATATGCAGCCAAATAGTCAAGACTTTATTTGCATGCTAGTTTGCTTGTCATGTTTCGGCTGTGTGCAGGCAGGAATTGGACCCAAACGCAAACTCACGAGAAACGGGATTGAACTCAAAATGGCAGCTTTTTATTACCGTGAACGGTATGATATGGCCCAGCCCTAGACCCAAGGGAAGCGAAACTCAATACATTCACATAGGACACAGACCTTCAAAGTAAAACAGGAAATGTAAAATAGACGCAGACTTGACTAGGGGAGACAAAGCAACTAAGAAACACAGAGAACAATAACAGGGAGACACAGAGGGCGGCTAACTAAATACTCAGAAAACTAAAGAGAATACAAGAAAGCCAAACTAAGACACTAGACTAAAGAATAAACTGGGGCAACAAAGAGAACTAAGATCATAATACAAAAACTCAGACACAAGAAACTCAAAACACTGTCACAGGACCGTGACAGTGCTCCAGGATTACAGAGTTAAAAATGTAAATAATGATGTAAATGAATAAATAAATAGTACATTTACAGAGAGCATGCGGCTCAGTAGAAATCTTCTTTTAGTGTGTATTAGTTATTATTATTATTGGACCTCACCTCCTGTCACCTGGCTAACACCTGACTAACAAATCCAGGGTAATATACAAGGTTAGGAAAATGACATGTTTTTAGAATGTAAATGTTTTGCTTTTGTTTTTATCAGGTCAAATCTTTGAACTGGTTTTTTTCTTCCCAGTTTATTATTTCATGTAGTTAAACCAAAATAGATCCAACCTTGAATTACCAAAGATTAAAAAATAGCTGCATTATACATTGTGGAACTGCTGCCTTATTATTATTATTGGATATTCACTGGTTCAGTTTTGATTTTATGAAATTGTCATTCGCTGTCATGTAGTTTTTTTTCTCAGTTACACTCATATAAGTGAGGCCTACCATGCACAGATCAAGCTCTCACAATCATTCCTGCCTACCATTTTGCCACCTAATAATGAAAGTGATAACAGAGAAATATAAAAAAAAAACGAGTCAGTTTCCTGCTGCATGGAAAATCTGAGAGAACTCACGATTGCAGGCAGGACCCTGAGCGTGGTGAACCAGGTCCTCGCTGGCCACAGCCTCTGAGCAGAGTGGGCACTGGCTGAATTTGGACCTGTTTTCACATTCACCCAGTAGGTGCTCCGTAAGGCTGGCTATTTCAACTACCTGTGAACACAATGCAAAGCTATACTCAATCAACTTGGTAATGCAGAACAGATACTTTCAGCAGCTGGATCTAACTCTTTGACTTCAGCTCTATAACAGAAGTGAAAACCTAGTGAGAAAAATAAATTAAAAAAACTAGCAGTCTACCTGTCGACATTCGTCACAGCGCTGTAACATCGGACAATGTTTCCAGTAGTGAAGGTCCAATCCGTCTTCTGTGAAAGACTCGTCTTTTTTACCGCAGAATATACACAAACTACAACAGAGTGTAAAGTTAGAGGATCAAATGGTACCAAAGTTTACCATAGGACAATTACTGAACACAACATGAACGATAAATGAATACCTCGACTGGAAAAAGCAGTGAATACACACTAAAAACTAAAACTCTCAAAAATAAAGGCCATTTGATTCATATATATATATATAGCTTACAAGATTTTAAGTAACATACTTGTCCAGACAGTTGATTGATTGTTGGACATCACAACTTTCCATCCTCTTGTTCTGGGACCCTTTTGTGACAGCTGGAAATTAATAAGACAGTTATCTGTAACAGCCAGCACTACTGAATCAAAACCCATATTGTAATTCAGAATTTGCATGACTGATGTGTTACTCTATTAACCCTACAATGCCCTTTGTAACGTATTTGATACACGAGTTTCTGAGACCTCTATCTCATCAACATGATCAATACTTGCCATAATTTCAAAATGTTATGGACAAAACTATTTTTTTGTCTAAAATTAACATTGTTGTTAACAAAAAGTTAACAAAAACGCCCAATCTATTAAATGCGATGCAAAAAATATATAATAAATATATAATAAAAATATATCATACACAACATGATATGCAAAAAAAAATGTGGATTTTGTTATAAGGGTTAATAAACATCTCAGTTGCAAAAAATCCTAATTTTCTGGCTATTTTTTGATGGGGTGGGTCTTACAGGGTTAACAGACCTTTGTGTTTCTACACACTTTAACAAACCCTACCTGTCAAATTTTAAAGCTATTCAAGCAAAGGTAATGCTCACACATGCTGATATCATTTTTTTGCACCATTATTTCTGTATCTAAAGGCACAGCTGAAGTACTGGGGTAATAGGTCATACATAATTTAGTCAAGTGCGTGAGGGAAACACTTTAGGTCTATATCTCAAAATCTGTCAGTGGTATAACAATTAGATTGTAAATTCTGAGGCCGTAGATGCCGTCTGCATACTGTTGTTATATGATGTCTTTTTTTCACATATAACAATAAACTTGAATATAAACACTTTTTCTTTTCATTTTTAAGCTCTCATGTCTATAAGACCATTGATCTGATTATCGTAGTCTTATGATACACACTAAACCACATAAATGGAAATCTGTGTTACAAATTTCAATCCCCTCAAAGGCCTCAAAATTGTTCTTTTGTCAAAATTGCTGGAGGGTCAGGTAAATTACAGCTCAACATAAAGGTGACTTGAAAACACCTTTCCAACTACTGTTTGCATATGAGCAGGGCCTATTTCAAAACACTGAGCTTATCGGCACATCCTTGTCAGCACATACAAACAAATTTCCCTTTTGTGCATTGCCTCAGACCTGCAGATGTGAGTAGGAACTGAAGTGTGATTTATGTAGGTACATACTTCCTTTGCCAGCTTTCTGGGAATCTTTCTCAGCTTTGTGAACTTCTCGTTTGGCTATTTGTCCTTTGGTGCTTTCATTGCCTCTCTCCTTTACAAGCAGACAAAATATATATATTTATATATATATATATGTGTAAGAACAGTCAACGTCAAAAAGCAAAGTTTCAAAAAACAAGACATGCAATTATTCGCCTTTAATTGAGACAGGGCATAAAGTGAGGCTATAATGTGTAAGTGTTATATGCATGTGAATTACTTGGTGTGTGACCACCTACGGGGTAAAAATACAGTCTGGAGTCATAAATAGAAATTAACAGTTGTTATGAGATGTGATATCATTGCAGAATGATGACAGCGCAACATACTGTGATCTCTTTTAAGGCAGCCAGCTGCTCCTGAAGAGAGTGGATCTCCTCCTTCTCCTTCTGTCCGTCCGGCTGACCCCCACCTTTCTTTAAAGTCTAGGAGAAGGTGGCATGCCATTAGTCCATTTCATATTCAGTTCTCTACCATGCTTACCTTCTATCAATTCATTTTCATTCTGTAATTGTTAGCTTTTTACACATTATTACCCTTCATTTCTTAAGTTATGGCATCTCTTGTTATTAAGGTCTAGAATTAAGGTTACACAAACCTAAAGCTCTTCAGATTGAGGCTTTAGGTGCTATTTTACATAGCCATTCAAATTCTGGGGTAGTTTTAATATTCTTTTTTTTTTCTGCCTGTCCCATTTGGTTCTTTAGCCGTCAGAATTGTTGTCTGAAGACCAACAAGGATACCCAATGGATTTACTTTGCCAAATGGATCATCACGGCCTTGCCGTATTGGTCCATTTGATCAACCTTTGTTGTTATTATTTATTTTATTTTCAGTTGTTACAGATGGGACAGACATGACTGAGGGATAGGAAAGGGAGAAAGAACGATGAAGGAAAAGAAAAACAGAAGGGAAGAGGGACAGTGAGAAAGGGCACTTAAAAAGAGAAAGAAGAGAAAAAAAATCTCCTGGATCACCTGTTGAGAGAAAAAGAAGAGAAAACAAGAAAAAAAAAAACAGAGCAACATACTACACCATCACGTTAATCTAGCTAAGTGTAAACAGCAGTAAATACTAAATATTGAATGTTGTTATGTAGCAAGCAGGACCGACAGCGCATAATGTGCTTGGAAATAGCAGCAAATAAAGGTGTAGTTTATGTCTATGAACAGTGAACACCTGTGTGCACACCTGTGTGGCTCAGCGCGCTTGTATTCAAAAGGTTTCCCCTTGTAATAGTCTGCTAGAGGGTGTAGAGAGCCATAGCCCCGTCCCCCAGGGCATGAAGCAGGCATGGAGGAGATCCAGGCTCCAGACATCCAGAGGCCCCAGAGTGCGAGAGCCCAAGGAGGACCACCGGAGGGGCATCCGTGCCACCCTCCTGGGAAGAGCTGAAGAGAGCCCCAGATGAGGGGTCACCCAGTAGCCACGGAGCAGAAGCCAGAGGGGGCTGCAGTGGCGTGCCCGCCGGCTCTGCTGGCAGCCAGCTGTGCCAGAGTGAACCTAGCCGCAGGCCCAGAAGCTGGAGGCCCGAGGGCCCCCTTTGCCCCGGAAGAGGCCTGACCGAGCAACAGGCACCAGGCCCCGCCAAGTAGTCACCGGGAGTGAGCTAGTGCATACCTGAGCGCCCAGCCCCGGACACCAAGAACCACCAACGCACCGACCCCTGAGGGCATCAGTTACTGGCAGACACAAACATGCATTCCCACCCTCATGCACACATATACAAATACTCAGCACTCACCCAACATTGGGATAGACATACATGGACACTGTACACACAATCACACTCCCCAAACAAACTCTATACCCCAGGTCCAGGTACCCTCACCCCTGGAGGGGGAAACAGCACCTAGACCCAGGAGATGTTACCCTTTCCCCCAGGGGTGGAGGCAAGCAGATTGCTCCAGGCTCCGCAGCTGCAGGGAGGCCCCGCATCCCAGATCCCAATCGGACGGCCAACACCTCCTCCCAGCCCCCCCACCCCGATGTCCAGCAGAGAACAGGGGTGTGTGAAGACCCCAAACCTTCCTCCTCTCGCTCATGTGTATTGTTGCTGCATGTTGTTCTAAGGTGCATTTAAAACACGGGAGAGCATGGTGCTGCTGCCAGAGAGCAGCAGGTGTTAGCACGGCCCCTCCCGAGAACCCTCAATGTCTACATGGATTTAAAATTGAGAGGTGGGCACCGGCACCAGAGGTGGGGTTGAATACAGACCGTCCACTGGACGCCGTTAACGTGCCCACCCTTAAGGCCCTATATGTATGTCTTACGAGAGTGTGAGTAATGTGGATGTCTAAGTTGTGGAATAAAATTGAGGCACAGGTGGCCAGAAGGGGACGGGGACAGGGGGGGGGATGCCTCCCCTGCATCCTGGTGACACACCCATACCCCAAGGCCCTAATTGTGTGGGTGTGTTGGAGCGGGAAGAGGGAGGCAGCCGGGGATAGGGACGAAAAGAAGGGAGGAGCAAGATGCCCCTCCCTGGGGCCAGTTCCCCCGTCCTTCGGCACCCACCAAGGCAAGCATCTACGGCAGCAGCCCCACAGGACCCGGGGCAGCCCACCCGACCCCACCGCAGAGGAAACTGTACCCACCCTAACATTCAATCATCTCCCAGACTGCACAAGACAGTAGACACCCAGGTTACGTTTATTCTCCACCTCTCCTATGCTCTCCCCCACCTGCAGAGTGGACTCCTGCAAGGATGGAAAAAACTCCCTGTCAGTTGAAGAGCCCCCTAGTTAGGCCGATGCGCCAGAGGCCCCCTTCTCTTTTTTTAAGAAGAGAAGATACCAAGTATAAGATAAAAATTTAATACCAGCAATGGGGAAAAGAAACACTTGCCTGAGTCTCTACCAGCTTTCCATCAATCTTGGCAAAGCCATCAAAGAGGTTTTTGTAGAGGAAGTTCTTTCGCACTGCAGCATTGTTGGGTGGAAGGTAGATTAGGATGGCACTTCTCTCCTTTTGGTACACAGATAAGATGATTCGCACTGCCAGCTCTCGAACTGTTGATGCGCTGTGCGCCAATGCCGCTGTACAGAACTAACAGGGAACAACAGGGTTTCCACAAACATGAAAAGGTCTATATTATTATTCCATTTCTAATCCAAAATATGCCAAAAAAATTATATAATACACTGAGGTTGAAATATTTAGGGATAATTAGGGATCATCACTTGAGCGACAAACGGCAGTCCATTTATGTGCTGACGTCACAGTTACAATTCAGATTTGAAAAACTATGTGAAAAATCTTTAAGCTGCATTTTTCCAAGCTAAAAACAAAAAGCCAACAGCAAAGTGCTCAAAACAGTCCAGACTATACCATTTAAAATAGCTAATGTCAGCTATCAACATGCTTACAGACTGGCACAATGAACCATATATAATATCCATTTGGGTGGTCAATGTTTTTGTTTTAAGACATACCAGATTTCCAGAAATACTAAAAGTACCACACAGCAACACCAATGTCCAGTTTAGTACGTCCAGTCCAATGAGCTATCATTTAGACGAGTGAAATCCTAGTATTTTATTTGCTTGTTACTTAGAACATACAGTCAGTTGGTGCAGTTTAATAAACCAAGCCTGCTATCATTAGTTGTTAAATTACTACTGTAACCTGAATATGATCATTTTTGGTTAAAAAAGAAAGAAAAATATGAAAATGAGGTATCAAAATGTCCATAAAACAGTGTGTTGTCACTGTGGCTACATCCATCTTTTGTATACAGTCTACATGCAAAACACCACAGGACAGTGTTTGCATATTTGGAAGTGCGGAAGACAGTGGATGGATGGATGAACAGACAGACCTGGGCTATGAGAAAATCATTTAAAATCTGATTACTGACCTTCTACAAGCTTACCTTGTTAACTGTTTCAAACCTGATTTCTTTGGGAAGATATTACATCTAAGAACCAAAAAAGACTTTGTGCATTACCCCTTTCCTTCTACCATTAAACCTTTATACTGGAACACATACTTCTAAATGATATCTAAATGTATTCACAAAAAAATTAATAAATGAAAAACTCATCTGATTTGGAAAACCACCCCATTTAACAAACTAAAGGGAACTTGTTCGATCGATATCTGCAACAGATTCCGTCATCTATCTTTAAACATTTTTAGCATTTGAAAGCCACCTCAGGAGATAAACACCATTTGTCTTTCTTAGAAAGGCCACGGATGTGTTAAGCTACATCCATATTTACTTACACTCTACAGTATCCGATTTATGCCCAGTTTAGCTTCATGTACAACGTTGTTGAGAGTCCTTTCAGAGGAGTGACACTCATAATATAAAATGAACTTATTATCCAGCATAATTGCTGTGAAGAGAGGGATGATAGAAAGGCCATCCTGCCAGTGGAGGACATTAACATTGAGAAGTAAAGTGTGTACAAAGGCCACCCATCCCTCGCTCAACCGGCTCAGGGACAGCATGCCATTATTCTCTGTTGTATCTTCCAACCCCTTTTTCACTCTGGCTTCCACCTCAGAGTAGATCACCCTAGTAACAGTGGAAGAAAACGGAAATATGTTAGCTAAACCGTAGCTGAGCTGTCGAGGGGGACAGTCACAGGAGCCCAAAGACACGATAAACTAGAATTACTATCTAAGGGCCGTGAACACGTGAAGGTGTGGTTAACAGTAACATGTATGGAAGGCTTTGAATGGAAATAATATGTGGGGATTAAACATGTTTGTAAGTTTTGTGAAATATGCTCACATTCCAAAAATGACTCTTCACGCTCAATAAACTTGAAATGAAATTCTGAGTAAAATGCTACTGAAATATACATAGTCAAATATGTATTTTTTCAAATAATTACTCATTATGGAAAATGTGCTTAGTATGAACTGAATGTATACCAATCAAGTAAATTTCATTTGACCAGATTTCATTAAATCTCACATTTTACGCTGTACTGATGTAACAGAATTGAAAAACTTCCATGAATGAGGATGGAGTTTTCTTTGCTCCTGAGCTGTGGCCTTAAAAAGTATTCAGAACTACTACAACAGTGAAGTTGACCTTTTGCATTTAAAACCTTATCACTTCAAAGTCTGTCATAATCAGTATCTGGGCTTTTTCCAACTGAAAATGACCTTGATATTCATGTGAATTGAGCACTTGTGCTCGTGTCTTTTTAAAGGGAAAAAACATTTTAGGTGCTTCATCTGCCAGATTCAGTCAATTCAGTAACTTACCTAGCTGCTAGAGCAAATCAAATGAACATAGATAAGCTATGTTTTGCAGTATCATTCAGATCTTTCTCCCTAAGTGTGACAGAAATACGATAACATGGGAAAGTACAGTACTGCAAGGAACGCTCACATGCGCAGTCACCACAATGATGATACGGGCTCAGCTTTGTGGTTTGTCATGATTGCTTTTGTACCCTCAGGAAGAGTGTAGCAGTTCTGTGTTTGCGCAACAGGGATAATTCAAGCAGCCAGCCTGAACACTCTATTCTTTCAAAAAGAAAGTTGCATTACTTATTGTTATGTATCCGACTGAAACTAAACCAAACCATTTCTATTTTTCTGTCTTCACCGTGAGAAATATTAACACCTCTGTTGCAATTTCTCTGATGATGGTTTGTTAAAAGTGCCTGATGTTAACAAGAAGAAGTCTGCGGGTAAAATAGCTTCAAATCTGATTAGCAAGGTGGATTAAGGGATATTGAAGGGAAACATCGGGGACAAGGCAACTAAGTAATAAAAATAACTGGCAATTCATAAATTTCTCATTGACTTTCAGTTTAAACATGCTGTCTGCTCGTGTTTTACATGAAAGCAGAAAGTGTGACAGTCAGGAAAGAAGTGCAGCGGTCCTGTTACATCTCAATTCAGGCAGAAAATATTTTCCAAGCAAACACATGTGGCAGTCAATACAAAAAAGGGTTAGGAGCTATGCAAGCATGCCCAAGCATGCAAACACAGTCCGTGCAGTTCCACCTATGTGGCTTTGGCTTCAATAGGCGGAGAAACTCAGAGGACAAACCTAACAATTTGCTCAAGACTAGGGTTGAATTGGGAGTGGGACGGGGCGGCGCGCACGCGCGG